>NC_048893.1:93771746-93894772 GCF_011077185.1 Oxyura jamaicensis
AAAAAAAAAAAAAACAAAAAAAAGTCTATTTTTCCTGTTCTGAGACTCACCCAACAGCTTAAATCCTACAGGGGTAGGATTCCCTCTACATCCAGAGCACTCGGTACAAGCCAAGCAGTTGCTAATGTGATTGGGTTGGCAGTAAGCATGTTGATTCTATACCTTTAGGGGATCAAAAAGATAACACACAAGTATCTACCTGTATATTGATGTAAATTAGTTACTATCAAAGTCCGTGTTCACAGAGTACGTACCTGATCAAAATTTCTAGTCAAAAGGAGTCAGGAGAGTAAAGTAGCAAATTTCCTTAGCATCTGTTCTGATGGAGATAGAGCAATGGTTCACAGGCAAGAGTCAGAGTTCTCAATCAGCTTGATGCAGTTATGGAAATAATCACTGCAGACATTAGTGTTTTAGGGAAAATAAAGTTCTGGACTAACAAATTGTCTGTGAATCATTAAGATAGGGCATGAAATGATATTAAGCTGTGGCAACAAAGGACTTCCAATTATTTATGAAAAAAGTCAACCGAGACAAACTGCTGTAGCATTCATTAAACTAATGAGAGGAAGCACCTTGAATTGCGGTTTGAGGATAATACCTTGAGGTCAGAATGCAGTTTGATGCAGTTTTGGTTTGATCTCTCTGCTGAGAGCTATGACACTGTTTAAAAATTAAACTTTATGAAAATCAGAAGTCAAAGATATGACTGCCTTTCCTTCAGAGAACAAAATGAGAAAACACATATGAAAAGTGCCTTAGTTTTATTTAAATGTTACTCTGTGCCTGTCGGTGGTAAGAAAGTTCTAATCTCAAGGACTGCTTTTCTAAAAAATATAAGCATCAAGTGAAATCATTTGAGTTTCATATTAATCAACATACTTCAGGAAGACGAGGTAGAAAAAAGATGAAATATGTTAAAAATAATAATAATAATAAAATGGGATGGTCTGAAACCCCCAGACAGCAATGGCACAACAGGATAACTGTCAGCAGTGTATTTCTGAGCAGTGTGGTGACAGTCACTCCCAGCCAGAGGACAGAACAATTCAGCCATGTTCATGTAACACAGGTGGAACTGACCTGGGTCTGCAGCTGTCCCACAGTACAAGCACAGCATCACTGCTCTTGTCTTCAGCCTGAAAATAGGCTAATGCTCTCAAGGACCAACCTAAATTTCCTTTCCAGTTTGATGTTCCCACCACCTTTGAAGAGTTCAAGACCAGATGGCTTACATGATTTTGTCTCACTTCAAATTGCAATGAAAACACCTCCAAGATCTACCCAGAATATAGGTGATATCCTTTTCAGTATGCAGTTGCTGCTGTATGTTCAGTGTGCTCTGAGACTGTGGATCTTACAGGTTCAGACTCCTGTTCCCAGCCCTTCTCCGTGTTCATCACCAGCTGATCTCCATGAAACTCCCTCCACCTTGCTTTCAGCTGATGGGGACCAAATTCAGCTTGAACAGATTTGGTGATAGGGTCTTTGCTAGCCTGACATATTTTGACTGAAACTAATCAAGGACTAACTGGTTAATGGCGGTAGTAAACCCACAGAGGCAAGAACTTGCAGAAAGGGGGCAGAGATGAGCCAGGCTACAGTTGTCAGTACTATAGAAGAGTTCATCTGCTTATACAGCATGAAGCTTTTTACAATATCCTGGTTAAAATCCAGACATGGGCAGAAGGGACTTCCTAAGCCAAAACAATAATCATATTCTTCACAAGTTCCTGTCTTATTGCAAGGTTTAAAGAACAAATTATCAAGCCAGAACCATAAAATGTGTTGTGTTTGTATAAGGGAACAGACAAACTGTTACTGGGAATTTTGCACTCGGTTCTGGCATTGACTATTTCTCAGCTGGGGAGGAGGGTCTAAATACCATACACCCTGTATGAGCAATTACAAGCCCATAAGCCCTACCTCACACGCTTGAATCTATCCAAGGGAATAGTAAGTAGGAAGCTTCCTCACAGCCTGAAACTGTTTACTCAGGAAGAAGTTTTCTAATACCAGAAATGAGTCATGAGTGCTACAACATGATTCAATAATGTGTCAGAGTTTGGTTAGACAAAAATCAGGGAAAATAAATAAATAAATAAAACACTATCAGCAATTTTAACCCATGCTAAGGCTGTAAGCATTGGGGTGAAGATGCAGGATGGAAACAGGCTTAAAGAAGTGACTTTCCTGTGAATTATGGCCTTCCTGAAAAACAGAAACAAACCTGAAGGAGATACTCTCAAGTCCCAACCAAAACTATGCTCTTGTTATTGCAATCAGCAGTTTCTATTTTACAGCTAATGCCAAGGAGATAAACCAGACAAACCTAGTAGCCTGTTTTGTATTTTAGTATCTTTATGCCCAAAGAAGAAAATTATCATAACACCTGGGCAACCCTAGAATGCTAGAGTTTGCTCAAACATCATGCACGTCAGCTCTAGAATCAGCAGGCCTGCTGTCCAACAACCAGTTGTGATGCTGGAAGCCTAGAGAAGAGGGTTTTTCATTCAGACCCATGTCACAATCACTTCAGATTTTCTAAAAGTAGCACCGTTGTTATTATTTCAGACACGAGAGAAGAGATGAGATAATTTTTACAACTGACACACAAGAAAAAACAAGGCAAAGCAACCCTCCTGGATTCAACTGAGTGTCTAAGAAAGAAATTCCTCTAACACCAGACCATTGCATCTCTTAAAGATTTGAGACATTTTAACAGAAGTTTAAAGCACATATATGTGCTTTATCCGTTATGTATAACATGCATAATTGAAATGTTTGAAGTTTCTTGTTAAACAAATACACCCACTGCAAATAGTATTTGTTATATACTTGAGCACTGAATAAGGAATATTTGTGCAAAGAAAATATCATCACAAATAATTAAAGGCTTCCACAGTTGTAGACAACTGCAAATCTATAAATTTCTGGAAATAAATTATAAAGCAAAAAGTGGGGAGGTTTCTCCCCTCATCCCCCGTGTTCCATGATGGGTCATACCACTATCAGTCAAGATTGGTGTCCTGTCTACCCTACATCACATACCTTACAAGAACTAAACCCTTCACCTGCTTTGTTGCAGATATTTTTTTCCCCTTTGTATCTTTGGAAAAAAACATTCCTCTCCAATGGTTAAAATAATAGGCCAGCCTAGACAAATGAGATTTGATTACTTCTGCTTCAACCTGAATAACATTAAAACATTATCACAAGATTATCCACACCCACTGCCAATTCATGGATGACAAATTTTGGACAAATTTCACTACTGATGTATGTTTATTATCTCTACATGTTACGGTAGTATTAGATCAGCACTGAGTTTGTCCCTTAAACCTTTAATTTTCCCCTTCATGAGCTCACAGTAATAATCTGGCCATGCTCTAAATTATTCAGTCATAATCTGCAAATAAGTAGAGTTCTCTATCCATCCACTACTATCAGTGAAAGATTAAAATTAAGTGTACTGTGCTGCAGCTGAAATATGTTTTGGTGTGCTGAGACAGCATTGCTTGAAAGAGCACAAAAATAGTATTAAAAATGAATATAACTGCTAGCTATTGATTGACAGGATCAGTATTGCAGGAAAAAAAAAAAATACTAAATTGGATTATGCTCTAAAAAGAAATGAAGGGAAGAAATCAACACTTTCCAAGCAAGAGGACAAGCCAAGAACAAAAGATGATATGCTCACGTTTTCCAGAAAACATGATTTTTACAAACACTGAAAAGTAAAGCAAAACAAAACCCACAGCAGGCATTATCCCTTTAAGTGCTCAAGGTATCGCTACAACTTGGATTATGATCTCAAATATTCCTGCCGGAACAGCTGTCCTTCACATTCTGTGTTCACAGTCCTCAATCACTCGTTGGAGGGGAGAGCTGCTACCAATGCAAGAAGAGGATTGAAAGTCTGGGGGTTGGGTACATTTTTTATTTCTTTGCATTTTCAGTAGTCAAAAAAGAAAACCCCTCATCCATCACTTTGATAGAAGTCCACAGGGCATCCATTTATTCTATTCAGAACAGGATCCGATGAGTTCAGATCCTTATTTATGTTCTTTCAGTGCTCAGACATTACATTTTCTTGGCTGTTATCTGGGCATTACTATTTATTATTAGTCCACAATGGAGATCCTATTGTAATGAACTGTGATATGCTGACATATTTCATGTTTGCTGGTCATATTAAATTTATTGCAATTACTCTTGAAAGGGATAGTGTAATTTAGTGAAATCTCGTTGTGGGGAAGGGAACTCCTGCAAGAGGCTCTCACTGAATTTTCTATGAGCCTGTGCTAAGATCTTCTGTTTCAAGAGCTTGAATGATTGCCAGTCAGCCTAAGACTTATGCTTTATGTAATAGAAAATTTTAATTAAAAAAAATGAGCAATAAGTTCATGATAGATTTGTTTCATATCAATAGAAAGCGTGCGCAGTTCTACTTTTTTTTTTTTTTTTTTAAGATAAGCCATATGTTAAAATGAAATTCTAAGAAAGAAAATGAGGAAAAGGCTTTAAAATAAACCCTTCTTATTAAATAAGACTGTCTATTGAGGTGCTTTGTTTCCAAAGAAATACTTTGCTTCAAGAAGTTCAACTAGTTATTGGATATCTCAGTGGGAACTTTTGATGAGTTGAGTTCCTGTTCTGGGTCTGCATCAAGTCTGCTGAGCACATCCTAAATCAGTATATTAGGTCTGCTGAGGACAGCAGGGAACCTCTGCCTAAGATCCACTCTGAAAGCTTGAACAAAAGAAATGGCAGGAGTAACGCCAGGAGGTAGAAGAGTTCAATACTTACAGTCAGCTCAATAACCGTGGGTATGTCTGTCCCTGAAGAACTGGTGCAGGCTCGAGTGCTGGCTGAAGATCCTGCACCTTGTATATTTGTCAGCAGGCTTCCTGCATAGCACTGGCCCACGTCAAGGACCCTTTCCTTTTCAAATAACTGTTGGAGGTTGCAGTCTGCAAGAGCTACTACAGCTCATGTCCTAGCTTACCTGTGTTTCCCGGTTACTCCAGCCTCTCCAAAGGAACCACATGAAGCTCTCCTACAAGAGAAGCTCACAGATGGGAACTGCCCAAAGGAGCACAACCCCAGCTTGCTCTTCAGCCCTTAACAGCACACACCTTCAAAATGGGCTCTGACCATGCCAAGGCACCCAGGCAGCACCTTACTAAGGTCAGCGAGGGTTCCTGCCGATTCTCTACAGACTGTCCCTGTTCTCAGACAAAGCTTTTGGATAAATACTGAGTCTTATGATGTCACTATAATAAGGTGTTTTGTGAATTAAGAAATCCTTTAAGTCAAAGTGAACATACAGGCATGTTGCAGTGATCTATGCAATCAGTTTTCCGCAGCAATATTCATCACTGCTATGTTATTGATTTTGGTGATGTTACACCTGGGATGAATTTGGCTGCTGCTTCCTAAAAATGCCATTTGAAGTCTTATTGATAGTAATCAAGTGAGCATCTCATTATATTATCCCTAGTTTCTTAACAATAGGAGGGAATAACCACCAGGGAAGGTGGAAAAGGCTAATCCATAAATTTCTCATTAGCCGAAAGGGAGAGAAACATTCGCTTGAATAATTAAATATGTTTAGCATCACAGCCTGCAGTTAATCATGTTTACTTAGCCTTACTTCTCCAGCATCCACAGAATGATGCTGCATAGGTTTTAGCACAACATTAACAGTTATCAATGTGCAAGCTGACTGTTCAGAAGCACATCTAAAGATGCACATTTTTAAAGCAATGGCAAAAATCTGTCCTAAGAATAAACACAATTAATTTTGCATATAGCGCCATTATTCTAATTAATGATCAATAATAAGTAAAATTTTGAAGTAAAGCTAAAGCGAATGATTCGCAGCAAATAATTTACCCAATTAATTTGTTCTAATTTTCTGCTTGGAAGTTTGTGTTACTTTTTGAATATGCCCAATGGTTTGAAAATTTTTGTTTACACAAACTGTTAGATTTACCAAAATGCAAAATCTGTCCTTCATTTCTAGCTATTTTATAAACTATTCAGAATACAAAAGAAAGCCTTTGAGAGAGATTCAGCAAATCATTTGTTACATCAGAACAGCTTGAAAACAAATGAGCCAAAAGATGATTATAGGATCATAAAAATATCAGAGAACTTTTCTTCATATCTCACCTTAATCTCCCTTGCTGCAATTATGAGCATCTGCTTGTTACTTTCACCATGCACCGGGCAAAAATGTTTGCTCTCTTGTTCTCTATGGAAGAATTTATTTCAAGGCTGTGGTACTTTCTCTTTTCAGTCCTGAAGCTTAATCAAGATTTTCCCATAGCCATGTTTTTCTAGATTTTCTGATCTTCTAAACTGTCGGTGCTCTTCTCTTGACTAACCCACATCTGTCTGGAGGAGTATACATATAACCTCTTTCACAAATTCCACCATGGCATTTGTTTTCCTTGCCACATTAACACAGCACTGATTTGCATTTGTTTCCTGATGTACTGTGAAGAATCAGTATTGAATCTGTTTCTCAACCTGCATGCGTGTACTAGCATTATCTTGCATTTGTACTTTTTTTTCTTTCATTTTTTTTTTCACCTATATGTAAAGATCACCAGAAATCCTAATCCTAGCTGCAGATGTTTACTTTTTTTTATCTATGTGGTAGCACAAGCAAGTTTTAGTAACTAAACTTTCATCCAGCATTAACAGAAAACATTGAATGATCCTAGATACATGAGGAAAATGCACACGGCTGCATTCAGTATATTCTTTCATTTTCACACGTGCATGAATAAGAAGTTACTTGCACACACACACACACAAACCCCTTTTATATCTCTGAGTGGGCTGCTATCCCATTATAAAGTATCTTTTGCAAGAACAAGAGTAATGTTAAAATGTTGGAAAGGTTCTTGTGAAATTCAGTGATTAGATTTGGGGTTTTCTTTGTACTGTTTTGGCAATTTCTCAGCAGAAAAATAAAAGTGTGCTAACGTGCACAAATGTGACTTTTGAATATCTGAGCAGCAAGTTTTCTTAAGCATTTTCAATTGAAAACAACCTCATCTTTCTTTCTAAATACTGTTTTCCATCAGACAAGAGAACCGCTTTTCTAGGGCACAACTCACATTGCAAGTGAGATACTGGGGTAAAAATATCCTCATAAGAGGATGAGTGAGCCTACTATATCACAGTCAATGCCATTTAACCCTTTCACCAAACACCTCACATATCAAGGTAATTCAAATTGTTTTACCCTTTCTTGTAAATATTGCACACAACTTCACTCAAGTGCTGGTTTTTATTGCCTTAAAAATACCAACTCCATACCTAGCAGCAGGAGGACCATAAGTACTACAGCTGTACGGATAATGACTATGTTTATGTTCTATGCTGCAGACAGGTGTGAGCTTGCTTTGCACAATCTCTAAGCCAAAACACCAAGCACATGCTCCCAACAGCAAAGGATTAGGAGCAAAGCAGTCAGAATAGTGCTAGCAACGTAATCCATCTTCCCAGAGTTTAAGCAATCTAGCTGCTGGCCAAAACCAAGACGCAGAATGAAAATACACCCAACAAGCATAAATACACCAAGCAGCAAATGGTCCTCCGCATCTTTGAAAGGTTTCATGCTCCATCACTTTTATGTGCAAGAAAGGCTACTGCTTAATTCAAATGCAATAAATTGACAATGAGTTAATGGCCGGTGGCCCATCTGATACATTAGCTAGTTGTGTTAATGCATTAAAAAGCGTTAATAGGTTTGTATCAAAAAAGTGACATTATCATGATTTCAGTAGCTGCTGGTCTTGCATGAAACCTAATGTATTGTTCTTTCATGGAAACGTAACACTACAGCATCACAGCTGTTTTGTAAAAATAAACCAAAAAAGCACAAGATATTCAGACTCTTTGCATATTGTGAGTGACACCATGAGGATCCAGAGCATGGATATTTTCAGGTAGTTTAATGATTTTTTGATACATAACTGCTGAAACAACATTCATGGCCATGCAGACAGCAGTTCTTTCTACCTATGTTTTGAATTCTAACCAGAAATCCTCATTACACCCGTTCTGTGCATTGGAGCTGTGCTTTAGAAGAAAAAAAGATTCTACTGGTGTAAATTAAAACCAAACAAAGCCAAGATTCTAATAACCAGCAACTAACTGTATTGTAGCCAAGGCTGAGCTGAACCATATCTTCTCTAAGATGCTTTGATTCTTTTTGAGTTTCACTCTAGTTTTTGCTCTGGGAGCAACAAGTATACGCTAAATTTACACTTCTTTTGATACATATTATTGAAACAGGCTTTTTGAAAGGTAATCAAAAATACTAGATGCATTTCCTTAAATAAAATAAAGCCCTTTAATATTTTTTCCTGGAGTTAAGGTATTTGCTGAAACCAGTATGTTCACAAGAACAGAGACCTGGAATTTGCTTCTTGCATCAGTCTCCCTGCTCTGCTATTTTAGTGGTTTTACCCTTTATATATAATCCCACTTACCAAGCTATCAAACACTATCTTAAGAAGTGTCAGCTTTCCTACCTCCTCCAAAGTCTCTTTATCCACCCAGTTCTACTGGAAAATTGTGGCAAAGGTTATCCCTTCATTCTTGTCAGGACTAAATAAATCAGGCTCTTTACATCTCTGGGCAAGGGAAGCTCACTGCTTCTCTGATCAGCCCACTGTCTCTTCCCTGCATTAAGACCAGGTTGAAAGCTGGTTTCAAAGCTGACCAGAGAGGGACACAGTGCTCTACAGGACATTTTACCAACATCTTGAAGAACAGCAGCAGTTCTTTTAGTTCTAATACGTCTAACGTACTTCATGATTACACTTGCTTCTGTCCTGACCTCCTTAGCTATTCTGAAAGAGAAAATAAAGATTTATTTTCCAGACACTGCTTCTACATAGTGAGATGGCCTATGAAATTTTGATATACCCAAAAACCTTGATTTATCCCACTATATCAGAAAGAACACTATTTTAGCTGGTTACATATGCAGATGAAAACTTTCAGAACAGCTGGGAAATGCATGCACATATGCTGAACATTGCTCTATGTTTTTCCTGTGCAGTAAGTCACCAGGCATTGCTCACTGGTAAAAGTGTCACAAATACATGAAGTACTTTTCTCAGGATGTATTTGTCTACCACGCAGAATTGACTTCACTATAGCTATATTCTGGACTGTTTTTCAAAACCTGTCTAGCAGTATTGAGGACCTGAATGAGGTAGTGGTAGTACCAGTAGATCAACACTTACATAGTATTACAGAATAGTTGTTTTTAAGGCCATCAGTGTTGGGTATTTTACATTTCAGTGATTTTCAGGAATTCCATTGCTTTGAACCCTGAAGTTGTTAAAGCTCCATATTCACATAAATAAAGAAACAGGTTGTCCTAGAGACTGTAATTTTCTGACAGTCTGGCTTTCCACTGTAGTCTGAGCTATACTGCAATATCCCTGAAAAGAAAGCAAGTCTTTAGAGATCACAAACAACCAATTTCACAGTACAAGCAGTCATAAATAGAGCTAAATTCCCTTTAGTAATAAACTATTCATCTTTGTGCTTCATTGAGTTCAAAGAAAAGCATTTTTCAGAGTTTAAGCAATTAAGTTTACATTTCATTTTCTCCTCTAGAAAGGAACTTATCACAAAAGCATGGGATTAAGAAGCCACTGTGCTATTGGAGGTATTCTCTGCGTATGAAATTTCAATTTAGCAAAGCATGTAAAACCCTAAAGGCAGTTAAGACCCAATATGCTAAAACCATTTTGTTTTCACAGTGTATGTATTTTGTATCATTGCTGACCCAGTTGATTAGCTGCTGAATTAGAATGGCTGAGCATTAGATTCAGCTAGCAAAGTCTACCCAGCACCTCCTACCAAGCCAAACTGACAATTACCTACACAAATTTGTCAAAGTATATTCCCAAACAATACGTGTTTATAAGCAACATCCCAAAAGTCAAAGAGACCACACTGGCAGAAGCAGCTCATGCTCCTCACTGCACCTTGCAGCCTTCCTGACCTGCAGACCAAGCTGCCTGTGAGGTCACCCTGATGCAATCCTAGCCAGCACGCACCAGAGTACTTAAACAGCTCAGAAAGTCTGGTTTTGCTAAACAAGGCTCATATTGATCAAAATCAATTAAGGAGCATTCGCACCATCTGGTCTGAGAGTATTACAGCATCCCACAGAGAACAAGTAAAGCGACAGGTAACCCTTGCACAGGTACACCCCCTTACGTGCTCAGTGCAGACACAACCCTGCCAGCAAAGCTGGAGCCTCAAGCTCTTCCCCTGCTTCGAGATGAGATCAAGCTATAGTGACACGAGTACAGTTTCACTGGAAAAAGTCTCTCTCTCTCTTTTTTTTTTTTTTTTTGCAGCACAGCTATGGGAGTCGAGATTCATGCTCTGCCTGCACAGTCAGGCTAATTTCTAGGCAGCACCACTACCACTCCCCCTGTGTTGTATGATGGGGACCTAAACACAGGAGACAGATAGGACCCCAGGCAATGAATGTTCAATTTCTGTTGTTTCAGTGGGGAATATAACCACATCTCTCTGAAAGAAAGATGAGCTGCAAAACCAAGATCCCAGGCACTTATGATTACTCCTAAAGATCCCATGGCTGTCTTTGTAAGTGCAAGATAGTTGATATGGGTGTCTTGGCCAGACTACCTCAGGTAATTATAGTTTGTCAGTCTGAACTTCCCATGAAGATCAGACTGGGTTGCTGTGCAGCTAAGCAGTGCCTTTGTTTCACAGCTTTTCAGTAGTGCATGAAATGGTTCCTGCATGTGATTTGAATACCTTTAAAGGTTGTCTTCAGTATAAAAGGAACTAGATGGATGCAAAACCATCATTACTGCCATCAAATAGTTTCATGCTAGCTTTAGTAACTTCTTTTAACTAACAACTCCAGAGTCTTGGAGTTGTACTGACAGTCCCTCCCACAGAAGGAAAACATTGAATAACATTGTAAATTTTGCCAGTGAACATCCCTTCAGAGATCTTGAATGGTTTAATGGTATTTTGCTTCTTTACATTGTAATATAATCAACCTAGCTCTACTAGCTGCTTTGCATAAACTTATTCACCTAATTTTGTCCTCTTCTCAGAGATGTGGAACAGCTGTTATAATCCTGGTTGTTTATTTGCACATTGCCCTACTAATAAAATGAACTTGTAGATTTGGGCAGATATCCCTGTTGCAATTGGCTTTCACAACTCAAGCTGTATAGATGGGACGTCACCTACCAAAACTAGATAAAACACCAGCTTATAAGCAGGTGGAACAACTGGAGAAATTACTAGGAGCAGAAATCCATCTCCTCAGGAAAATGTAAATGAAGAAAACGTACTGGTATTTTGATACAGATGTAGTCCACTTTAAATATATATATTAATTTTAAACAAACCAGAAACAAACCAGAAATTCAGAAACACAAGGATGGACTTGTAAGGAATGTAACCTTGTTCTTATGAAATCAGTCATGGGAACCTAGCGGCAACTGAAAGCCAGATTCTGTTAGTCAGGGAAAGCCCTTTGGAGAAGCCAAATCTCATAACAAGCTTTCCCATGAGGAAGTATCTGAAAACTAAAAATGTTGATGATAGAATCCAGACAGAGAACTTCAGCAGATGGACTGGATCAAAAATAAAAACTTAAAATGACAGATGTCAGACTTCACGTGGTAAATGACCACAAAGAATGCATTTTCTAAGTAACTTCCGTCTCTTCCAGATATGCTATTTTACCTGCACAATGTTAGCTGAAATCACTAACCTGAAGCTATTTTAAAATACATATAACTAAAATAGCGTAAATTCCTTTGGGGATATTGTTATAATTCAATACGAGCCTTAAATAAAATAAGCTAAATGTATTAGGAATTGGCTACACAACAAAGAGAGCAAGATATGGTAGTGCATAGTGCTGCTATCCACATATCTGAGTCTTCAAAAAGAAGAAAGGAGTAATCCTCGTCTACTTCACTGTTCATTCAACAAATTAGGTTTATGTAACTGCTGAAAGCTAGTTAAAGAGATCCTCAGTAATCCTTTGAAAATAAAAATTACTTTGAAACAAAACTGCCCACTGCAGAGTGATTGTAAAAAAAAATAAAAAAAATAAAAAATAAATAAAAAAAAAAAAAGTAGTAAGAGGGAATGCAGTTACAGATCTTTGATGGATGCTAAAGTTTGAAGTTATCATAGCTTTTTCTGCCTTGTTACATATTAAGCCAAATAAATCCATTAGAAGCTTGCATATCTTTTAATTTCATATTTAAATATAGAGCAGTGTTACTCAGATTTTAAAAAAAACAGCTTTGCTTTGTTCAAAAATTGCACAGCTACACATCCTATATTAGATACATACATATCCTCAGATCGTCACAACTAAATCATTTGCTTTCTATTTTAACCAAACTATTTAAAAACAAACAAACAAACAAACAAAAAAAAAAACTTCAACAAGAAACTAAGAATCAAGTTGAATCACAAAATCACAGGTTCTTTTTACCACAGAACCTTTCAACATATGTATTTGTGGATGCATTTAAAAATAAAAACTGTGGCCCATTTCTTGATACTCTGATCCTATATGGTATTTTTGTTAATCCAAATCAACTTAGTCAATGGACTTTCCCACGGTTCCTTTAAATGGCACTGGGGTATTCTGGCTTCTTCCTTTGGCTTTTCTAAAAATATTAAGTAGTTTATCTCCAAACCAAGGTTAGATTTAGTACAGTAGTACTGAAATTCTTGAAAACAGAAAAACCATTTAGAACAGAAGTATTATCTTTTGATTAAAAATGCAACAAGTAGATACACTTTAGCCTTCTGCTCCACCTTCTCCTTTCTACAAACATACCCCTATTCCCTTCTTGATTCTACATACTCTCTTTCCTCAATGTGCAAAAGTCATTCTATAGTTATGCAAACATTTCTAATACCAAACTATGCGTGCAGATGTTTTTGCACATAAAGTTCACTCACACAATTTCTAGATTAAAAATAAAAGAAAAACAAAACAAAAAAACAGTGCAGGCAAATATTTGCTGAAAAGGAAACAAAAACTACTGTAAAGATGTCATTGGCTTTCAATAAATATATGCTTTACTCAAGCTAAATCAGTTGCTCTAGTCTATAAAAGACTAAATATGTTGTATATATTGATATACACAGTAGTTTTGGAGTCAAAAGCATATAAAGTTTAACATATCAGTGATCTTACGCAAGTACAATATGTATCCTGAAGGATAAAAACACAGACTCCACAGTTCAGATGATTTATTGCAGTTAAACAATACCATATCAGCTGTGAATATCATTCACAGTATTTCTTTATAAGGTGCTGCTACTAAACTGCCCATCTTTTCATCAGTGCTTTACTAAGCAAATCTAAGAAACCCACGTTAACAAACTAGGAACAGTCATTGTCCATTTATCCTGAAAGAGGAGGG
Organism: Oxyura jamaicensis; assembly: GCF_011077185.1. NCBI lineage: Eukaryota > Metazoa > Chordata > Aves > Anseriformes > Anatidae > Oxyura > Oxyura jamaicensis. Next base: position 93,785,237 of record NC_048893.1, read on the forward strand.
AGGAATGAAAAAAGTGCAGCACTACTATTTTTTTCCCCATCCCTCACTCACTCTTCAGCACTGTCTCCTACAGAGGCGGGACTATGAAGAGGCAATGGCACTGAAACTCTGCTGCCTTCCCAATGTAGTAGGGAACTTTGTTGTCACAGAATCCAAAAGACTCAATTAAGCCACCGGCACCTATTGCCCTTTCTGTCCTTGCTACCTGTGGGAAGAATTTCCCCTCCTCCTACATACAAGCCAGTCACTTTTTCCTCAAGGTAGCAGTTCCCTAGCACTACCCTAACACCAGCTTCTTATAGAAAGGACCAGTTCATTCCCATGAAAAGAGCTTTGAAGGCTTTTCAGAATAATTTTAACAAGGTCAACATATATAATTAAAATTGAACTACATTTAAAACTTCTCAACTTATTCTCTGAAGCCTCAACTACTTGATATTTTAAGCTTGCTCTTTGCGTGCCTGTGGTAGATACTAGAAATTTGAGTTCAAAGGACTAGTGGACAAGTTCATAGAAAACAAACCCATCATAAAGCTTATACACCACCTCTGGTCTGGTATGCCCTTGATCCACAAAACATTGGAGGCCATCCTGGAGAAGCAGCACTCTGCTCTTTACCTGTAGCCAATACTGAAGACAAAGTGGGCAATGCAGTTCTTTCAACACTGTATTTAGTACCTTATTTAACTTGAAACTTCTAATGTTAAAACCTTTTAAAGCAGATCATACATCAGACTACTCAAAAATCTAGATCAGAATGGATAGTTGGAATGAGGCATCTTTACAGAGGGTTAGCACTTATTTTAACACGTGCTGACATGAGGTCTCACAGACCATACAGAAAGGCTGAGGCACACATGCATCAAGACTGGTGTAAAGTGCATAGACTGCAAGAAGCTAATTCAGCTCAAGGTCTTTTATCCACCTTAGTCTTTTGCCTTCCATCACATGTTGGTCAGTACTTTGATTTCTAGCATTCTATGCAATATAGATGTTTTAATCTGTTTTTGATTATTAAAAAAAAATAAAAACACCTTAAACAGCAATACCTCCTTCAATGCTTTGCACAGAAATTATTTGCAAAATTATACTCATTTTAAGCCCAGAAGAAATAAAATTCAGTATTCTTGAGTTGAGTAACAGTGTCTTTTTCTCCTCATAAAAGTGACACAGTTAAAAATCTGTTTTCTCTTAGCCCAACAAAGCTAGTAAACAGGATCGATAAACTACTTGAAGAGGAAACATGATTGGCCTTCCTGGAAGGCATAATAAACATGTTTCTGCTCCTAGAAACAGCTGAGACACCGTACTTAACCTAAAGCTGTTTCTGATTTTACAAATTACTTCAAATACTTTTTATATGGTGGTCTTATGGTTCAGAAATAGTAACTATATTTAGTTTATTATGGTTCTTCCCATCCAAAGACTTTAAAACATTTTACTTAAACATCACCATTCCCCACACACACAGAGGAAAGTTACAATTGAGAATCAGAGTGGCTCATCCAGAGACATAGTATAGAACATTACTGTGACCCAAACAGTCAGATTTAAGAAAACTGGAATTCACGAGTCTTAAGGGCAGAATGACATAGGAAACATCCTTAGGTGGCTCCAGGCCTTGAGTTCTTCTAATATTTATCATCATCTATCCACATACACTATGGTGTGGCAAGGCAGGAAGACTGAAAGTAGTATTTTTCTTTGTATTAATTAATTTAATCCATTAATTAGTACAATTATGTCAGAAATGCCAGTAAAATTTTATATTGTCTTTAAGTCCCACGTTATTTTACAGTTAAATTGAAGGTCATTATATTGGTACATGCACACACATGCACACTGAAATCTGAATGTTGCATTCACAAGCACTGAAATCTATGCACATCCCTAAGAGATACATGCTGACTATACCTGAATGCATACACCATATTGACACAGCCTCTTGTGTAGAGGTCAGTGCTTATACAGAGAAAGGTTATCCCTGGAGTGGATATCATTCCCCTCTCCCTCCCCCTCCCCCCCCCCCCCCCCGCCCCTTAGATCAGTATATTTCTAAAGTAGTTACACAGCAAGCTTTACTGGATTTTCACTAAGATGAGCTCAAAAGAGACCTGTGACATTGCTTTGTCTCACAGGGCTGGCAGGGGTAATCTTTGGGATCCTGGTCAAGCTTAATACATTTTCACATTCACTGTTTACTCCTTCCAACAGCTGGGGGGGGGGGGGCGGTGGGAGGAATTTCCAGGGGAAGGGGCAATACGACAACATAAATTCATAGTTATTTCAGTAAGCCGTTACCATGAAAAGGTTATGTTATATAGCATGGTAGACAGCAAAAAGCCTTAGGGCTTTCTGTAGGCTACAATGACCAAAAGAGGCTAGCCTACCAAACCAAACCAAAGTCTTCTTTTTTCCCCTCTTCTCCTAATGGCTAGATTGTGCCTTCAGATAAGCTTCTTCAAATCTAGTGGGGCTTACACATGCATATCTGAGTGTAGTCTTAGTGACAAATGCTTCCCTATTTCAACATATTGTGTTATCCGTTATCTGTATCTTCATGTTTCTTTTTCAATCGCACCTGAATCTTGGGGGAACACTATAAAAAGAAGCATAGCATGCTCTATTTGTTGACAGTTTCATTTGTAGAAGAAGATACAATAATGCTGTATCTGTGCTGGTCATCGGCAAGTGTAAATGGGGTCTTGCTGTCAGTGGTATATCACAGGCTTACATCCTTTCTCCTCTTATTTGCCTAAATATAAAAGTTGAAAATACAGGAAGATAAAAATAAAAGATGGGGAACAGAGCTACCCCTACAAAGGTCATCAGAATAAAGTGATCTGCAAGTAGAATGCTAAATGCAGCAAAGAAGTCCCCAGACTCAGATAATACTCAATAAGACTATCTCCTCTTACACACACAGATACAATAAAACCCAAGGCCAAGCACTCCTCCCGCTCCATCTTTCTCCCCTCAAGAGTAACAAAACAAAAACAAACAAACAAAAAATTCCAATTAGCGAGCAGATTTCTTTCCCACCTAGGCACAACCTAAAATGCAAAGTATGTCTTAGAGCATTTCAAAGAGAAGGAAAAACTACTCAGGGAGAAACATTAACAGGTAAATACTAACACAGATTCCCATTGACCATAAAGACGTACCGAGATCAGGCAATGCAAATTTACAACCAAACCTGAAGTTTGGTTGCCCTAAAGCCTGTTCAGACAGGAGCTATTCCTAAGCAGCTCAAACCACCTAACCAAACACCACTGCATGAAAGAAAATCCCTGTTTAAAGTCAGTAGGAACAATAACAAACAGAACAGCAGCAGCAAAATGCCATTATTCCCCACAAAGGCACTTTACCTTTAATATTTGCCTCAGATTCAAAAGAATTTGACCAATCTTAAATTTTGTCCCCAGTAACCCACTTGCCAGCTGAAATCAGAGAAACTAGACATAATTACACTAACAAAGGAACCTTCTTCTGAGAGCGTACTTAACAGTTTCCTTTATCTGAATGCTTACATCTGAATGCATACTTGTTTTGATGGATGTTTCCTCCTGCTTTCCCCCACACACACTTAAAAAAGAAAAAACAAACAAACAAACAAAAACAATCCTTTTAGCAAGTTGTTTAACTACAGGAAAGTATCTATGACCTGATTGCAACCACCAACACGGTCTAAGCTTTTAATTAAAACAGATTACTGCCTTTTCTTTTTTTTCCCCTATATTCTTCTTTCTTGAATCACATATCAAATCCTCCAAATCCAAGCTTTCTATTTTCAGACTGCTTAAAACCCTTAAACCCTTTCAGCTTTGATTCACCATACTGTCATTAGTGGTCTAGCCATCAATCACATATTGTTGTGCTATTTTTTTGAATGGCATAAGTTTCCTAGTTAGCTTTCTAAAAGCACAACTTCATTTGAAGTAGATTTCCCCAGAAAATTTTGGTTCTGGTTGTAGCATTAAAATAAATGGAAAAAAAAAAAAATGCTGGAAGTAAATTTCTGTAGAAATACTACCAGTGAGCATGGGCTTTTGAAAAGAATACAAGGAGCCTGAATATAGTAGTTACTGTCAGCATTATCTTACTATAGAGGAGGGATTAAAAAGCAGATGCTTAAACAGTTCCACCATTTAGTAGAAAAACCTACTAGCCCATGAAATCGAGGGCTGTAACAAAGGAATGTTTTTTTATTGTATCAAAATAGCAGAGAATAGAAGCTTGGCTCTTGTAGCTCCCAGAGGGCCTCAAAGCCCTGAAGCATTAAATCATAAATCTGGGAAATAAGGTCTAATTTTGCAGTAAGTACAAACAAGAACATTAAACCTCTGAATGGGTTTGTAGCAGTTTGACAATGCAAGATACTGAGAAACCTACACCTATAGTAAATGCAATCCCGTGCTTTGCTCAGAACAGACCTATACTTGGTCTTATTTTCTTTCCAAGTTTTACTTAGCAGGAAAACCTTACACAGGAAATAAACGAGAGCCTCTGCCAGGTGAGATATTAAAAAAAAATAAAAATCCAGTAATAAGCAGCACAAATTGACTGGACTTTTCCAACATCTACTCTTACTGTAAGAGAGGAAATAAATGAGAGCCCAGTTTCCTACAACTTGGTTCTTTCTCCTTCCACCCAGTCCAAACAAAACAAAAACCTGTCACTTTTTTTTTTTTTTTTTTTAATTTTAACTAAATGAATTACTGGCAAACATTGTCAAATGTGATCTGAGATTACAGTTTCATGCAGAAACCCATAAATCCTAGAATACTCATGGAAATAATGAGAATCTGCAGCACTGCACTTAATATACAAAAACTGCTACTACAGAAAAACCTTATTTATTCCTAGTCATTCAAAAGACATCAAAATCTCTACAATCCACAGGCTGGCTCTTCATAACTAGCCTGGGAGAGCCATACACTGTTCAAGGTCCCATTACAGCAGCCTATTAAAGGAAAAAAAATAAACACATCAGCAGTCCAGTACAGGACTGTCCTTAAGGACAATTGTCACAGAGAAACCCCTGGTTTAGAAGAACAAGGAAAAAAAAACCTGCAATAAGAGGGTGCAGGCTCAGGATGAGTCAAGGTGGAGGTTTTCTCTACTGGGTGCGAGCAGTAGTTGCAGAGCACCCAACATGCTTTACTTTCCACTTCTGTGGGCATGGTGAATCATGACATCTGGTTAAATGGAGACAGCTAGCGGAGATGAAATATTCTGACTTCAACAGCGCTTCACAGGCAAGTGTTTATAAATCACTTCCACAAGTAAGCAGTGCTTTGCTTTAAGAGAGTCACAGGGTTTGGTGAAGGGAAAAAAAAAAAAAAAAAAAAGCACCTGAAGAACAGCAACAGCAGCATGACTAAAGGATGAGCTACAGAAAGACATGGTGAGAATTACCTTGTAATTAGTTAAGGATAAAGTGATGTTATTTCTTAAGACAGTTAACTGATGTATAGACTGAGGATTTCTCTGCTGTGTAGCATAAGGTAGGAAGCGTGCAGTCTGGAAGACAGCTTCCAAAATGCTGCATGACTAAAGGCCATGTGGTTTACAAGAGTCGTTCAGTATTTAATTCCATGCCTTTCAGTTCCTGAAGTGGGAAGAAACAGTTAAGATATTCTAAAGTACTGCCAATATTTTCCATAGGCTGTGAAATCACACAACTGTTTATATTTAGATATGGAACAAGAGCCCACCTCAAAACTATTTGCCCAGTTTAAAGAGAGGAAAAAGCAGGAAATGTTTAGAAAGCAATGTTTTCAACTTGAACAGCACATGCATTTTGAGTCATTCCCCTCCCTGCCCCCCCCCCCCCAAAAATGTATTTTACTAGACCATTTAAAAAAAGATAAAATTTATATTAGAAAGCAGATTCATTGTAGTCACTCTATGAATTCTATGACACAGAATCCAAAACTTGACAATACAAAGACTAATTGTCTGATTTTATGGTATTGTAAGAAAATCACTGGTCTTGGCAAGTTTTAAATAAATATAAATTAATTTAAATAAAAAGCTACAGGAAATACTTGTTTCTAATAATCAAGTGACTTCAACAAGTGGTTACTCTCTTTCTATTTAAGATCATTTCACCCAAAAAGTGTGAAACATAGGCATGTCACCACATGCACTTGAGAGTTTAAGTTTTCATGCACTACATCATAAAGAAACACTGGATTGAACATGTACTTCCTTCATACAAGTCACATGGCAGACATGCCTGCAGGTATTTTAAAGGCTGCTGCAGAAGTGTTAACTGCTCATATTTGTCTTCTGCTTTTATCACCGAATATTTTTTAATGCAGCATACTTGTCAATAGCTTTAGGACCAAAAAAAAAAAAAGCAATTCTGCATATATTAATTTAGAATTAAATACAAAATAAGAGATTTGTTAGTATTAAACACACACATTATTTTTTAAGTAGTATTAAACATTATAGAGCAAAAAAAAAGGCAGAGCAACCATGCTCTATTTCACACCTCTTCTGGCTGTAAAGCTAACACCTGAGAGGCACAGAAAACAAACTCTCCATCATGAAAAGCTCACTATTTTACCAATGCTGCATTGGACCTGTTATGGAATCCTCCTGGAGAGCTATGTGAATAAATCTCAACTCACCTAAATATACTTGCAGATATGGGAAGACACGCCTTTCTGGGGCTGAGAAAATGTATCAAGTTTTCACGACTGATTAGGACTCAGAAGATTTGTGATGTTTCTGTGATTTTGAATGAGGCTTAGCACAATTTCCAGAAATGATAAATTGATGTATTAAAAGTTTTCTGTAAATCCAAACTTTTATAAATAATCATTAATTATTATCTGTAAAAACAGTTTTTAGTGTATGACTGGATGCCTGTCTACAGACAGAAAAACCTAAGGACCCATCCAGGAAGAATAACTATAAAGAATGTTTTGTAATGTAGATTAACATTGAAATATACATTGACATTCATTGCACAAAGTGAATTATAAATGTGAAAATGGGAAGAATATTTTATTTGTGCAATGCTATACAGAAATATGCATGGATGAAGCCTGGAACACTAAGACTGGACAACTTCATCTACTTTTGTCCTTATTTCATGTAAAAAGCTATTACACACAGTGTATAATCAAGGTTTCTTGACATATGGTGATTTAAAAACTTGTAATTTTTCTTAGGATACTGTGTATCACTATCATACAAAAGAAGGTACTTATCCACTAGTGAAAAGACTACACTGGATTGGATCCCTTCTGTTTTCTCTAACCTTCCAAAACTCAAGTCTAAATTATTGGTTCTTCCAGCTATGAATTCCGTGAGACTGATAATGTCAACACATACAGTTTGAAGAATACATTTTAGAAAACTACCATCATCAACTTGCCAGGACAGTTTGTATTATCTTAAAAAGAACAGTTGTTAATCAAGGTGGTGTCTATAGCAACAGTCAAGGTTTCATTTATTCATTCTTTCTTTTGAAGTTCCCTCCTCCAGTCCCCCTGGAGCAACAGCTGTCTTTTACGTTTCAAGATTTTGATTTACATAGAGAAACAGATTAAAATCTGACATTTACACAAGTTAATAAGCACGCACTTCAGTGCATTCAGCCCTCACACCGCAGAGGCTGCCCCCACCAGGAGCTGCTGCTGCAGTTAAGTGAAGCCTGGCTCTTGTAGGTGAATCTCAGGAAAAGAAGAGGGAAAAACAAAACAAAAGAGAGGAATGATTTAACACGCTGCTAACATTTTTAGGTTGCAGATTCCTGCTTATCTGAAGGCAAAATACAAACAAGACCTTTTAAGACAAACTTGGTATTTTTCAGCACATGGCTTTAAGTGCAGAAAACCAAGCATATTCTGCTGACGCTAATGTAATTTAATGTTAGATGGTTTGTATAGATCTTAATATTCAGCCTAAGAGGAAAATAAGTGACACTAAGGAATCAAAACATTTTATTCCTTCTGAGTTTAATAGGACATTGGCATTTGGATTCTTCAGAAGCCTCAGTCTTAACGTTCATGTCTAGCATGTTTCAGAAATGCATTTCAGCCTTGAACTTGCTTTGGAATAGGGGTACAATACTAAGTAAGTACAATAATACAAACCTATGAATGTATTTCTAGGCATCCTGTGTAGAACTTATTGAGTCACAGACAGAACAAGAGTCTGAGGAAAACAGATTGGCACAATCTAACCTGAAAGGATTTTACAGCACAGCGGCAGACTGGGAGGATAAGGGGAGATGGTGTGGATATAATTCATCTGGATTTTAACAGGGTCTTTATCACAGTACCACACTGAAATCTCAGAGAAACTGCAAAAGAAACAGCATACTGCAAGAAGAAGGGATAAACGGTGATGGAAAGCGATACCACTTATTACTGAAGGTGTCACAAAGGAAGACAGAAAGGTATATGAAACTACATGCTGCTTAGGCCAGCAGTGTTCAATATGCACATACAGAGCCTGTGGGAAATTATCATCTCAGTAGCACTTTCAAAGCAGCAGCAGAGATGACTATACTAAAAGTTGCACTTGAATTAATTTCCCAATATTCTGTTTTCACTCAGAATTTTATGAAATTTTTGTCAGTTCAGGATGGAAAAAAAAATACTGTATCAGTTCAAAGCAGTGAGAAGCTCTTAAGGATTACAAGTGTACATTACTTTCCTTAACAATATGACAATTAGTAAATTTCTATATTAAAAAAATACCATCTTTAACTGGTAGCATCTTGCAGTATTGGAGACAATTTTGTTAATTGTTTATGATAAGCAAATGAGATGAATACAGTATGAATACTAGCCCAGTATAAATATTAGCACAAAAAGCAGCGTATTAAATAAACCACCACAGAATAACAACTTCCTGCTGACATATATAGACCACTTTGATTTTGTAGTCATATTAGTTCTGCAACTAACAGTCTTACCCCCCAAACTGCACTTCAGGAGAACTGTATGGTGCAGACATGCATACACAGCGAAATTAACTGCATACTTACCATCATCATCCATTGAACTGAAGATAAAAGAAATTGAGGGGCTATATATTGCTAGTAGAACTAAAAAGCCATCTTTAATGTGCAACAAAAAATAAACCTGCCAAAGCACATGCTACAGCGAAATGGTACATATCAGACAAAATCTGAGTACACATAGAGATTCACCATAGTAATGGCAATAATCTATGTCTAGTGTGGAAAATGATTAAAAAAATAAAAAAAATAAAAAAAAATCAAATACTAAGTGCTGCCCCCAGAGCAATAATAATATTACATTTAGGGAAAAAAAATATATTACATTGTACTGTGATCATCAACACCACAGGGCTACCACTACAGGTAAGCCTGTAAATACAGTACCCAGTAAGTGTCCAAACATAAGGTTGTTAAATGCACGGCTGTTTTAAAAGCACTTCATTTTAAAAACATTTTTCAATTGAGGAAACAGCATTGCAAACATTTGTTATCTACTGCTAGCCAGGAAAATTAGATGAATTTGGTTGAAGGTAGTATGCAAGTTTAAATCGTAGGGAACCTCATTAGTTTCCTGTATTCAGTTTTCCATTCCCCCAAAGTGTTCCTCATTGCAAGTGAACTTCACCTATTTTTGTTAAACGTAGGTACATACCATCACCAAAAAAATAAAAATGATCTTAAGGACAACTCTCTGATCATTTTATTTGCATATTGCTGTCCCTGCCACTTATCCAAGTGTTTGGGTTTTTGTTTTTGTTTTGTTTGTTTTGTTTTTCCTTTTGGTCACGGTATAATACAGTGTTTGAGGAGTATGTATGCATTCTAGCTTTGCTCAGCATATGACATAACAATGCTTCGGTAAACATGATGTAGGAAATGTTATCACCTTATACCTAAGAAGCACTCTATGATGCCTGCCTACTTTGAAGAAAGCTTCATTTTAATGTCTTAGTGGTTTAACCTGCTCATAAGCAATAAAAGAAAAGCAAAAGTGAGTTAAAGATGGCAACAAACTTATTAAGCTCTGAAAAACAGTGGAAGAAAATTTTATAGCTATTAGGAACATTATTTTGCCAATAGGTTTAGTAATTCACAATTCCTGCAAAGTTACATTCTAGACTTCTCTTAATGGTGAAGATGAAAGAGAAACCAGCAGATAATGAGAAGTGTATTAAGCAGATATACCCTTCATGCAGAGCATTGGGTTCCTGATGCTTTTTTTAAGCACAGCAAGAATAGGTTAAAAATCAGCAAATATATTTTCAGAAAGATGTTTACGTTGGATTACTTCCCCCTTTCACTGTGTTTTGTTGTTGTTTTGTTTGTTTGTTTTTTAAGTGCTACATTGCATATAGCAAATTTAAAATACTTGATATAGTTCAGTTGTAAATTTACATTTCACATTTAGGGGATGGCAGAGTCTGAACTTCAGTTTACAACAGACTTATTGTACGAAAGTGAAGAGCTACATGATCTTGAAATACAGGACTGATGTCAGCACGCTGCCTGATGTGGCACCAGCCACAAAGAATTTTCTGTGTGTGAAATACCTTAAAGAATGTTATTAAAAAACAGTGAACCACAATAGACACAATGAAACACAACAACAAAAACACTAAAAAATATGAGATTTCAAATGTAAGAGTTTGTTGTTGTTTGTTTGTTTTAAAAAGGATGCAATCTAAATGTAAATAAATAAATAAATAAATAAATACCCTGCCAGTTCTGAAAGGTTTGCTGGCCACAGAGATCCATGTCACAGGTCCACAATTTAACAGTCAAAGAAATGCTATGATCATTTAATCTCATGAACTGATTCCTTGTCCCCCAAGTAAATTTAAAATATAAATATTAGATTATATTTATGGATGAGTTTTTGTTGTTTTCTTAAACATTCCACTTGAGATCTTATTCTTATAGCTTCATATAAATACTCTCAATGGTTAGTTAACTTCAGTTATAGAATACTTCATTTTAATTTCAAGGTTTAATAATGTAAACTCAGCCATTAGCCACTGAACTTTCTTGTAATTCTTTCTGAAATTCTGAATATACTGATACTCATTTTGATCTAAACTAGGTGAGCAACAGGTCTACATTTCCTGATACAGAACTACTTGCAGCAATTAACTGTAATTCATCAGCCATCCTCCTATGTCACTGATAGGGAATATTGAGTTCTTACCATTCAGAAGTCAATCAAGTGAATACACAGAAATCTCCCTGAATTCTCCCACTGAATATCCCTGAATTCTCCCTGAATATCCCACTGAATTCTCAAAGCATCAACACCAAGTTTCTCCCATTCCACAATGAACAATGTATTTTCCCCTTTGTACATTACCATCTCATTACCATTCCATCCTTCAGATTAACATTTTTTTCCAGATTGTTGCTTCTTTTAACCACATTCAAAAAGTGAAACATTTTTGGTCTTCACATCACAGGAAAGAAGGTAAAAGACTTAGCCATTCAAGAGTAATCACAAGAGCTTAACAATGTTCTGAACTCCAACTCAATTCTCAATGTAGTAAGTGTAAATTCTATTACTTGTTTTTAATTTTTTGAACCCCTTACTTCAGTGTAATCTCTTAGAAAAGATCACTAGTGAGATTTATTTGTAAATAATGACTTAGCAACACTATGGCAGGAAAAAATAAAAGGCAGCATAAAAAATATTTAAAAGAAAAAAAAATCAATTTAAGGACATCTTTCCTGCCCACCCAGTTGACTTCTTATGGAAAATACGTGATTATTTCAGAGAAGTTACACAAGAAATGAATTTCAACACACTTTCATTCTTTCATTCTGACTAACCCTGTCAAATCTGTAAGCAATTATACAATATGCCCAGAACTGAAAAGTCTACAAATTAGGCATCTTTTCAGCACACACAGCAGTTTTCTTTATGAACCAGGAAGAGTCTTATAACTACTTTTGTGCTCTCCAGCATATGATTAATGGAATAATGAAATAGGGACATTCAAATAATATTGATATATTTATATGAACTCTTGTTGACTTTCCCCAAAATCTCAGCACATAGCACACAGAAGAAAGAAATGCTCTTATTTTTTGCTGTAGCTTCAGAAGCTCCTTACCCTGCAGAAATACATTTTCAAAGCTTCCAGGGGAATTTTGCACACCTCTCTCTCTCTTTTTAATGTGTAATTCTTTGTGCAGTTTTCAAACTTGCCTCCTAATACTGAGGTCATTTGCTTCCTAATAACAGGAGCACAGAAAAAGTGGATACATTAATAGCATTTAGGAGAGCCACTCTGTTGTTAGATTCAACTCCCATAATAAAAGTATTAGAGAAACCCCGAGAAATATTCAGCATAATTCATTTCCTATTCTGAATTTTTCTTTCTAGGCTATTGACCTAAACTAAATAAGATCAAATTTCAGACCTGATTTTTAAAACATTTATGTGAATTTGGGTTTGTTTTTAAATGCATTTTCCTCAGATCCAAGGTATAACAGACAGAACGTGTCTCTAACTCTGCATTGTTATTCAGGAAGGCAGACTGCAATTTTATCCAAAGTTAAAGGAATTCTGCAACAGCAAGGAAATATCTACCCAAGTGGTTATGTGGTGCAGGAGTACAACCATCCAAAAGCTTCTATACATCACTAAGCAGTAGATAACGCACTTCAGTGAAGACACACGTCTCTCACTAATGGTGATCGGATCACATGTGCCGTAAAGAAATCACATAAGATCTTCATTCTACAGATGAGAATGTGGACATGTCAAATTATTTCTTTTTCATCCAAAACTATCTAACAAATAAGTCACAATACACAGTCCAGTCTTTAAATACACACTTCTTTCATTAAGAAAACCATCTTTCATAGAGAATGTGAGTTCAGTAAGGCATCAGTCCCTTTGTGCTCCTTAGTCCTAGCTACCAAGGTATATAAGACTGCAACAGATGCCATAGTAACATATCTTCAAGATATCCCCTTAACTTAGAACAAGATATTCTTCAGTGAAGTGAAGAATACCTCCTTGGAGTTATTACCAGCAAGAGCCACAAGTCCTGCTATAGCCCACAGGACTTCCCAGCACAAGGCAGTTTAGCAGTATGTATCTCCATAGTCACATCTCACCTCCTCTTCAGCCACCACTAAACCACAGCACACAACCAATGTTAACTCTTCTCGGGTTATTTTTCCTCTCCTCTCAAGACCTCCAGATTACGTGGAGAAATTTCAATGGCCCTGACTGTCAAAATGGAGCTCAGGGTGAAGACCATTCCAGGAATCATTCTACTGGCATATTCTTTCATTTTATCCTTACCAAATTTTGCCTTAAGTACCTTCAGTGACCACAGTTCAGGCAGTACAGCAAAGATAAGGTCACAGAGGAACAAACTGGAATCAGTCTTTACTTTGGAAGAAGAAATAAACAGAATGAAAAGCTTATAATATACATCATATAAGCCAAATAGTTGTTAGATCTTGGACTCCAAGTATACACTGCACCACTTCACTACCATGATTGCCACATCTTGCAACTTCACTGAACATTATATGTTAACGTTCACTATTAAAGCTTCTCCACGGGGAGCCAAGTAATAATAAAACTCAATATGGTGTCTTCCTTCATTTTTATTTTTTTTTTTCTTATGGGCTCAAATAGTAAGACAATTACATACCAAAAAAATCCATATACACAATTGTAGCCGCAGATTCTGATTTTTCAATCTCATGACATTTAAGATCAGTGTCTAGGACTAGCAGTGCTGGAATAAACGCAAAATAAGTTTGAAATAGATGCGTAAAATGATTCACTCTTGCTTTGGATTGAGATAAAGGGAAGTGATATTCGAAATAAAAAAAAAAAAAAAAAACTGGCAGAAACAGTGTTAAAGCTATGCTCCAAGCTGCCAGATGTTCCTGCAATTTACTAACAAGGATGGGTGGATTACCTGGTGATCCATGTAGCAATGTTAATGAGCTCATTGCTAGCAGATACATGAGTCTAGGGAGGTGCCAGGGACATAAAACTGCAGAGAAGGGAGTGAGCAGTGTACAGGGGCTGTGCGGAAGCGATGCTGTTTGCATTCTAGAATTTAGCAATATTTTGCCTGGTATTTAAATTGACTGAAACAAGTCATATTTTAATCAGTATTGATGTGCCTACAGCAAGCCTCGCTTTATCTTGAATCGATCCCTGCTCACAGCAGCATTATCATTTACATCAAACTATACACAGATGAAGCCTGTTGATGGACTCAGTTCCACTCACAGGCAACAGAAGGTTTTTTGCACCATTTCAGTAGTCAATAAAATTCTTATGATTCAAGCTTTGTCTTATATACGCACAGATTTAATTTATAAAGGCTTGATTTACAAATAAAACACAGTAAATGAAGGCTGAAATACCTTCAGAATGTTATGTATACAAAATCTCACCAGCTATTTTCCATTCTTTATCCTTCATACGTTCATACCAATGCAAATACATGTTTTCAAAAGAAAACCAAGTTTTCTTCCTCTATTTTCCTATAAAACAGGTAAAGAGTACACTACTACCACCACTTTGATAACATTTTTCATCCAAGCTTCTCAAAGGATTTTATAAAATAGCAGACTACTAGTGCTTCCTCACAAATGGAGAAATTTAGCTTTCATGGCAATTGGAATAAAGCAGGGAGTGACAAACAACACCTCAGCCTCCTAAGCATCCTCTTGCTTGTCCTAACTGGTCTCCCATAAAACAAATTGTAGTGAAATCATGACAGAGGCAGCAAACCCTCAACAAACCAAAATTCAAACTAATAATATGAATTGGGGAGGTGGTCAAGGAGGATAGATAAATGCTGTTTACTCATTTGAACTACTAAAATTTGTTACAGATTATTTGGAAAACCTCTTAGAAACTTAACATAAGGTTTTACCATCTTCTGTTTCCTGCCAAAAAGTGTTCTGTTAAGGCTTGCTAAGTTCTTTGAGAACATTCAGTTGATTCACACTGTGATTTTCAAAAGGTTCAGAGAATAAAATTGACATCTGAGCAGTACCAATGTTTGGTACCTGACTCCCATCATCTTTATTACAAGTCAGGCCCTTAACCAATATTATGGCACTGTGAACAGACATGCAGGCAGAGGGGAAGAAAATGAAAGTCCCCAAAACCACAACATTAGACTGTAACAGCTAAGCCTGAGAAACTACATTGTGCAAACCTTTAGCACACAGTATTTGCTAAGGGTTTCCTTTTCCTCATGGATTCACTCTGAAGTATTATAGAGGAAAATCCAACTGATACACTTTCACAAGAAACAGATATTGGTCAGATTAATCTCTTGCCTGGCATTCATCCCTAGATATAGCCAAAATACCTCAAAAGTCTAAATCAATGCCACATCACTACAGCTCTGTGTTCCAGCTTTACTATTAAGCCATAGGTTGACAGCCTGTTAGAACTTACACAAAGTGTTTGTGGAGAGAGCTGCCTACAGCAGGGGCAGCCAAGTCAGAGCCAGTGATGAGCTTAGCCAGGATTTTGAGCATGCCTGTGATGAGTGCCACTGCTATGAAAATGGAACTGCACAGATTTCTCTCATTCCTATCTGTCATAGGAAAATGGGATCAAGAGAGGGTGATGGAAGCATCAGCTGTTCAAAGCTACTGCAGACCAAGGAGCTGCTGGTATATCAGTAGTCAAACAGTTCTTTCTTATAAGAGGGAGAAATTTCCCTCCTACCAAGCATCAGGTATACTTTCCCACTATAAGCTGTTACTTGGTGCAGCACACTACATAACTCCTACAACATGAGCATTTTACTAAATTCTCAGAAAGAGCTAATGGAAATAAACTCATCTTTAACACAACCCTTCCAGTTTCAGCTAAATTTTGTAACCTACATGCCACTTCCAGTAAATAATTTCAAAAGAGAAATCTCGGATGGATTAGTGTAAGCTTATTGATTGCCAAGGTAATAATTCTGACACACGGAAACCTGAGACCTCTTGACCGGAATGGGAATAGAAAATACCTCTCACAGAAGCAGGCTTTTATGAGAAGATAATTTAGAGGCTTCAGGGCAATAAAGACAAGTTTGAGAGCAGTTACAATCCATTTTTAGGTTATATTACCTCTAAGTCCTTTTTTCCTTTTTACTGAAATAACCTGCTTCTCCGTCTCCCTCTAGTGCAAATTCCCTTCTTTCCTTGTCTTTCTTCATAGAAAGAAGAGAATGCCAATTATGAATTATTGATGTGAACAATTCCCACTAGTTGATTTTTTTTTTTTCCCCAGCAAAACTCAGGAGAAAGGTTGGACAGGAGCAGAAAGCCTACTCAGCACAAGGAAGCATGTGCATAATCATCTGTAGCAGCTCTGTACTTCCCACCACCTTTCAGAAATCACTGAGACAATGGCATGTGTAATCTGGA
Organism: Oxyura jamaicensis; assembly: GCF_011077185.1. Taxonomy (NCBI): domain Eukaryota; kingdom Metazoa; phylum Chordata; class Aves; order Anseriformes; family Anatidae; genus Oxyura; species Oxyura jamaicensis. The sequence continues at coordinate 93,801,633 of NC_048893.1, forward strand.
GTAGACAAATCCCACCAACAACAAGATACTTATCCTGACTATTTCTTGTAGGCATTTGGGTGATCTTATACTAACCTAAATCGTTTGGGACCCAGTTATTTTATGAATGAAATCACATATCAGTATGTGACTTGTAAGAGTAGTAAGAATATCTGTGATATTATTTCTTTAGAGATCTACATTAGCAAAGGAACCTGCTCGTTGTACCCTTAGAAAGGGAAAGGCTTTTTATTCCATTCCCACGTATCCCCTCTCTCCCTTCCTCCCTCACCTTCAGTGAACCAGCCTGAATCTAAAATCCAAGGCTCAAATTCCTCAAGGCACTGCCCATTTGTAAAAGAAATACAATGCTATGTATGAGTTGAGATTATATCTGTATCTAAGAGGACCTATAAGAGGCCAGGGTACTCAAGGGCTTAGGAGGGCCCACTGTAGATGAGGTGGTAACACTTAGCAGATATGTGCCTGCTAAATAACCACCCACATTTAGAGATGATTGGTTAGTAATGGGTTAGTAATCTGCACCAGAAGACCCTAATTCCATCTTTTTCCCACAAAACTTCTGAACAAGATTTTGTGGAGCCAAGAATATAGAAATATGCTTACTATTATCTCTGTCCTAGAACTCTGGCACAAGAGGAGTGTAGAAAAGGATATACTTAATATTTGAAGGCATGGAATCAAATGTATTTTCTAAACACTTAGGAATGTATTTTTTTTTTTTGTTTTGGATATACACCAGGAAGACCACATTTAAGAGGTTCATCAGAAGTTCTTTGAACACAAATGCATTCCTTCAGCCTCTCAGCTTTCTGCTCACTTCACTGAAGAACATCTTGTTCTAAGCTAATATCGCCAAACTTGAGCTGTCAAAGCAGGCATCAAGAATCTGAATCTAGCTTCACATCTGCCCTTAACAGGAAAGACAGAGATACCGCTGACACTGAAAAAAAGGCAAATGGTACAAATACACCGGCCAAATTCCACAGACTTAGTGCTGAAAGTGTTCATGCTTTAGCTTTTATAATTTCATCACAATTTATCTTTCCTTCTCTCTACTGCAAGCATGTCAGCCTGCACCCAATGTTTTGGCTTCCATTCTTGAAGACTAGTGAATACGAAGTCTCATTTATTATCTTTTTCTCCCTTTCTCCCATATCTTGCATTGACATTTTTGTCACATTTAGTCTCCTTATCTTCCTGTACAAGCGCTGTTTCATCTTTAAATTCTACTCACATAAATTATGGCTAGAAACCTATATCTGTAATCTGGATTATCTGATAATTATTTCATCTTTACATATTCTGCTCTTGACGATTATTACTCCTTCTCCTTAAAAGTTCTCATCTCAAGAATCTTCATATTTCCCCTCTACCCCCTTTCTTTCTTCTTACTATCTCTTTTTCTCTTTTGCCGTGTTATTTTCTGTTCTAATACTCTGCCTGTGTCTGGTACTTAAGTTTCAGAGCTGTTTCAGGATAAATCTTACTTTATATTTGTGAAGTGCCATGTAACTTTACAGCCATATCTGTTATTTTTAGTGCTAAAAACAATGATTAGGATGTTCCATTTTACAAGGCTATAAACTGGTTTCCACTTAAAATGGAAATGAGTGAAATTTTCAACATATATCAATAGAACTTGTTTGTAAAGTTTCATGCTCTAGTAACTTTCATCTTTATTAAGGCTGAAGAAGTCAGTCCCATGTGTCACATTTAGAGAAACATTGGCAGAAATGGCCCTGAAGACATAATAACCCACTAGCCCAAATAATTCACACTTTAAATGTAAATGCCTATCTTTCAAACCTCTGAAGCTTCATCTCCCAAAGCCACCTGAACAGATTTATCATCTGTATTCAAACACAGAGATAAATACTTTCCATAACTCATATTTAAAGGGAGAGGGAGAAAAGTAAGGGAGAGGAAGTATAGCAAAACTGACAAACTGATTAAGCCTCTATGGATAATCTACTGGTGGACTAACTGAATAGCTAAAGTAGTTGAGTAACTGTTGGTAAGCTTTAAAAAAAGAGCACATGAAGAGGGTTAAGACTGCTGCTTTAGTTTTACTTATATAGCAACTTTTACTAACAAAGTGAATTTCTCATTAAAACAGTTCACTTCATACTTTGCAACAATGTCGTAACAATTGAAGCTCAGGTGAAGATATTTTCTAAATTCTCCATATTCTGTACTTAAAAGAGTATTCTAATTTAGTGTGAAATTCTACATGTTAGAAATGCAAAATAGTACTGCACAAGCAGTATTTAAGCATATTCCCAAAACTGTCATGCTTTGACAGTCAAATGTTTTCCAAAAACAAAGCTTAAAGTGCTTTTATAGTTTGCAAACTATGAAAGAACAGTTTTAGATAAACTGAAAGAGATAGTGCTTACTACGTAAGAATCCATTTTTTTTCTTTGAAGTACAGTACAATGGGTGAAACAGACTGCATAGCTTACAAATATGGTCTCAATTAAAAAGTTGACCCCTCCCTCAAATTCAAACTAGAATTGCAGTGATATTTAAAGAAAAGCAAATCAAGAGAAGTGTTGGTCTACCACATTTTCATTTCATATTGTCACAAGTGTGATTTAATCATAATTCTCATGAGCTGTTCTGTTAGCATTCAAGAAGAAAGCAATTTATTTTTGGATCAAAATCTGCTTTTAAGTAACTGAAGATGTGAAATTGCAATATATTTTGCATAAAGACAAAAAGTGACCTCACATAGCTGAAAATCTGACAATGTGTACAAGAAGCAAAACATGCCTTCCTGATGAAAAGTGGTTAAAAGGGTAGTCTCCTGCTGGATCAGATGAAGTCTAGAATTGCTTCTCATACAATCGTGTTATTATAGAACGATTTTTAAAGCCTCTTCAAGGAAGAATCATTTCACCTACAGCTACAGTGCAAACATCCAGTTTATTCTAGCCTTCTTCATAAAGCTGGAATAGCTTGGACTGTTCAAAGACTTCAGTTTTGAATGAAGAACGTCTAAATCATATTAACATCAAAGTCTATGGGCTTCTAATGGTAATGCAGCGAAATGCCTCCGTGTGTAAGTACACCTGTTGCTTCCAACATGAAAAACACATGTCAAATACTGAGTAATTAAGTTATGAAAGACAGGATGTCATTGCACTTTTGAATGTTCAAAATTTAGACCGTTTTGACTTTTTTGGTCTACAATTGCATGAGTTATTTTCTGTGAGACTGCCTGAATTCACAAGCTCCTCCACACTCAGAAACAGCACTAAGCCAAGTGCTGATGTCCTCTATCCCACACACTAGGGCCTGCATTCACATAAAAAACAGATCATCATCTAACTATTCTTACCTAGTGCATATGCCTTCTCACCTGCGTCATGAGTTCCCTGTCTTGCATCCCCTTCATTCAGGGAAGCGGATCAAAATTTTGAAAAAACAAGTAACATAATCACATTAGGAGAACTTGAAAACATGGGCAGGTTGAAGAGCTTGAACAGTTTTGAATACTGAAAAAAAAACAGCTCGAAGAAATGGGCAAAAATATATTTTAATATATAAATATTATATATATAGTTTTTAAATGAAAACTTACATTCTGAAGTTCTCTTACATACCTGTTATTAAGGTTAACAAAAAATTAATGAAATTTTCAATAAAAGATGAACTAGTACAAAGACATTAGGAGTTTGATTTAGAATGTGAAACTTCCTAGTATCACAGCTGCACAATTTTCTTACTTAATTTACATAACAAATGAATTCCACTCAGATTAAAAAATTTCAGGCTCTCTGTTCTTACTGTATTTAATCATGAAGAATTACCTAGCATACTGACATTTTGCAGAAAATGAGATTTTGTTCTTACAGTGTGCTATTTCCTTTCACATTATTGAAGAAGAGACAAAAACCAAAGTAACTATATGTGCTCGCACTGAATCATGGTATGGAAATCTGGGCCTAAGACACAGGAAAATAAAAAAGAAAACTAGCTATATACTTCTGTTAGCATGACATCTACAATTGTATCTAACCGAAAAATATGAAGATTGATGCTATTACCAGAGTTAAAATCTCAGTACACAAGGTGCACAAATATACCAATATATGATTATCTCCACTGATGCCTGGAGTACCAACCATCTTTTCCAAAGAATGCTCAAGTATGGAAAGTAGTCAAATTCAAAGCACTACTCAACTGCAGCTTTAGACCATCCAGACTGCCTTCAGAGACTTTCATTCAGTGAAACTATACTTGCAAGCAGAATGTATCACAAATAAACGAAACTGTCACCAAAATACCTGTGAGGAAGTTAGAGTAGGGCAAAGGAGACAGTTACAGTTTTCTTGCTTGTTTGCAGTATTGGGGTAAAGTTTCGTTACCTCTAGTCACTTCACATATTTCACAAAAAAAAGCACAGTTGAGGAAAAAATGATAAAATAGTCACCAAGTTGTCATGCATCTATAAAAAAATGATTCAGTAGACTTTTTGCCATGCTTTCCATCTTATCCCTTTAATGTGGTATTTAGATTACAATGCACAAAAATGGGGGGGTGGGGGAGAGCTGAAACTCTCACACTGAATTAAAGAAGAAAAAATATTATCAAGTGCCAAGTTCTGGCATTACATAACATTAATAGAAAGATTTTAAGACTAATATTAGCAAGGCAGAGGACAGGCAGCCCCCAAAGAAGAAAAAAAGAAGTTGTTCCCAGAACTGCAAAGAAAACAGGTAAAGATATTCAATCAAGCTGCTTCCCCAAAATAAATAAATAAAAAAAAACAGGCTGAAAAGGGATCTGTAAAATACCAAGTCCTCTCAGATGCAGTTCAGCAGGTCATTTTGTCCATTTTGTCTTTGAGGATGTGGTTTTGTCCCCATATACAATGGGGATTTTTTAATTTGCTTAAAAAAAAAAAAAAAAAAAAAAAAAAGTGCTAGAAGGGACCATTTATACCAACATTTATACCAGACAATAGAATGCAGAACAGTTGAAGCCACAGAACAATTGAAAGAACAGGCTTCAAAAGGAGAAAAAAAAAAAAATATCAAAGAAAACAACGTTCCTCAGGCTATGGCGACTTTCTAGTATATAGTAGCAAGACGTAAATGAAATAGCAGCTTTCTGAATTTAGAGCAGATATGACAGCAATGTTTCTAAAGCAAGTAGAACTAATAACTATGGAGCTAGCCTTTGTGCTAAAATGGATGAGAATGTGCTGCTTCAAACACTAGCGTGCAAGACTAGTTTATTCCTATGCTCTACTACAGGTTTGGTCATTTTTCTTGCTTTAATTCTTCCATTGTACTTGCCTGGGATGGAGCTGTCTTGCAAAGATAAACACACAGGTGGATAAAACAAACACATTAGAAAACAGATGGAGCGGCATGGCATGGATCTGATAGGTGTTTATTCCATGTTCCAACTGAATTACTCCTTTCTCATAATCAATATTAGGTACCTTCCAGGCATGGACATAATTTCATTGAACAAGAACAGATTGAGAGGTTTTTCTTTTACATACACGCACATTTTAAAAGCCCAACTAATCTGAAGTCACAAAAAGGCCGCATGGCATTTTTGGACAGAAAAGTAGTTCTGTGGCTTAATTTTGAGCTGGCAACAGCTTCCACAATCACTTGGACTGAGTGAGACATACCTTCCACCAGACTCAAAACTGCCTCAGGTGACATACAGCACGTAGCCACAGATTGGAAAACATGATGCACTACTGAGAGGAAATCTATTACTTTTGAAAAACTTGATGTAATACTCAAAGTCACCATAATGCTCTCCTCATATAGCCTGCAAAACCCAGACAATCATTTAACTAAACCCAAATAAGTATCTGGGAGTAAAGTTCTCAGCAGTCTGAAGCCCAAGCCCAGATCTTAGTGGGTGTACATAAGGTCATTTTTCTTGCAGGATCAGTCTCAGCAGAGATCCAAACCAACTTGCTGGTCTCCTCTCTTGGGATTACATCAAGTTACTCTACAGTTTTAAGAAGTTTAAATACACTACTCCTCGTTCAGGTCTCTCTGCTCTTTCTTACTGTCAACAATAGCCTGATCGTGAGCCTTGAAGAGGTTTCAGGAGCCACCTTTAGTTCATCCTAAGAGCAGAGATTGCCTTCCCAACATTGCCTGAAGTTGACAGATGCATTATACATCATGCTTGCAGTTTCAACAAGACAAAGCCACCATTTTCAGAAATAAAATTTATTAAAACACTTCCCCACAGCAGGGAATCAAACAAAAGAACTAAAGAAAGCTCTTAATGAGTTATATTGGGACACACATTTCCATAGACAGAAAAAGAAATAACCTCTACAGCCTTAAAAATTAAAAAGAAAACTGCCAGCATAAAATTCCACAGCAGGAAAACAATAAAAGAATACTTAGGCATAGAAGTAGGAAACTAGTCATTAACTGAAAAATAACTACTTAAAAAGCATTGCCATAAATACACAATAAGAAGTTTGTAGCATTTGTTCACATCTCTTTTAAAGACCTTGCTATTACAATGGATACTCCAACTGAATAGGCAAATTTGCAATGACATCTGTAAATACAGAAGGCTGTAATGATAAGCTCATGCTAGCATTTCTAACCAAATGCTCTTCTGAGAAGCAGAACTGGTATTTACAATTTGTAGATCTTCATTTGAAAAGGAAGTTCATTTGACATTGCCATACAGACATGGTGAGAAAACCGTACGTACTCTCTGCTGTATCAAGAGCAGTTCTTATGGCCAAATTAAGGCCGTTAAAAAGACAAGAAAACCAGGAAGGTGTCTAAGATGACCACCATGGTCTTTCTGTTAGGAGGGTCCCATACAGTCCATGCACTTTCACCTTGCATAGCGTGCGTGGCTGGACAACATGGTGTGGGCAGTCTCTCTCCCCTGATTCCCATCAGGCTTCCACCAGCTTCATAACATGAAGTTGTGACACAGCAGTACCAAACCAGAGCCATTGGCTAAGTGCCTTTTGAAACACAGTATGTGCCGCAGAGTTGCTTAGACCTGAGCAAGGGACTACAAAGAAAATGCTTGTCTGAGACAGCTCTCCACCTATCCCAATGAGTATCTGCTGGGCATGCTCTGGCAATACTGAGGGGAAGAGAAAGGACCTCAAAGACAGACAGAAACCTGCTACTAAGACTGTCTGCAAATGCAGACATCTCAAGTATCTTGAAAGTTTATTAAAATAATAAATAAAAAAATAAAAACATTTCCAACTCTATATGGATTACTATTCATTACTAGAATCAGATTGGACAGTGCAGCACAGGTCATTTGGACACCTTCAGCCAGTTCCTTTGTACATCACTGTAAGGAAGAAAAAGTCAGCAGTTGCATTTGTGTGCAAGAAGTTCAGGTGAAGTGCAAACAAGGTTGTGAAGTAAAAAGGTTGCTCTAGGTCACAGTTATATGTGACAGAAGAAAAGGTATCTGCTAATATTTAGAAAGAGTGAAAGTAAGTTTAAAAGTTTAAGTTGTCCGGAAACTCACTGCAATGCACAATCCAGGCTTGAGCCAATCTTGTTCTGTCAAAGCCAATTGCAGGAAACAGAAAACAAGAAACAGTTTTAGTAGCTAATCTTTTCCTTTCTCTTTAGATTAACTGTATTGCATTTCTCTGTAAAGATCCAGATTTCATGGCCTGATCCTTCATTTTGTAAGGCAACATCTGACAATCCGACTGAGATCCCATGGGTAGGTTGATGGCAGAATTATGCACATTGCATTCCTGCTGCAAGGGAGCGGACATAGAGAGCTCTGGCATACATATTTATGGCATTAACAACTAAAAAAGGAGTACATCAAGTTTAATGCTTTGCACTTCACATTCATACATCTCCAGTGGAAGACAGAGTTTGCAAATGTCTACCCAACAGATTTGTTACAACCCAAATGTAGGAAAAAAAAGTGTCAGAAAACCCAAACAATAGTGAAATAACCACATACAAAATGTTATGAAACACATAGAAGTTTATCAAGTCTGTCAAATACCAACCAAATCAGGTCTGCCTGTACTAAGGCTCTTCCTTTTCAATGAAATAATATCTATTATAGCAAAGCATACACACTTTAACTAACCAGAATCTCAGAAAAATATAAGCACCCAGTTTCCACTGAATATAAGTAACATCTTAACAGGTTTAGCAAGCAAGTCAGTGCATGCCATCAGCGCACTCCTTTCTGAGACACTGACTGAATAAAAATAATGTTAAGTTGAATAGCTCAAGCAAATCATAGCTTGTTGTTTGTTTTTTTTGTCTTTTTTTTTTTTTTTGGATTTTTTCTGTGCTTTCATTTTTTCAAAAATTAACATAGATTCAATAATTTTGTTGCTATGCCCATAGAAATATTGCCTCACATTTCTCTTGAATATATTCATCCAACCAAACTCATCACAAATATTTTCAACAACTTACATTGTTTTGATAAGAAGCCATTAAAAAAAAAATAATAAAAAAATAATAAAAAAAAAACTTTGAAAATATGGTTGTTTTATTTTTCCCTCCTACACTCAGTTCAGGAAAACAGTCACCACAGAATCACACCTGGTGGTATTCTAGAAGGCACACGCTGACTGATCGTACATTTCCACAATTTTGAAGTTACGTTGCACAGGAATTATATCTGAGAGAAGTGGGAATTACATCATGTAACTACTGAATTTATAATAATTTGTAGCATGAATATACGAGTAGGTGTCTTCCATCAAGTAATTAAGCTGCATTATCTGCTTATAAGTTCAGACTAATGACAGACCAAAATGATGGAAACCTCTCAAGGCCAACCTGAAATTATCATTAGATTCAGTGCTTCTTCCCACAAGCCATCCCCTTCCATTCAGTGAAACTCTGCTAATTTTAGCTTTTTGCTACATTATTGTACAAGTCATAATGAAGCAGACAAGTGCTTAAGGTCATTTTAAAGAAAAAAACTTTAAGCCATAGTTGAAAATTTAAAAAAAAAAAAAAAAAAACTTCATCTAACAGACTTCTATGATAAGACTGCTTAGTTTAAGAACTTTCCACATGTGATTCTCCTAGTTAGTTTTAAGTCAAGAACATGACATTTAAAATAGGAGGTATCAGTATATTCTCTAATTTATGTCAAGTCTTTAATGCGTTTTGCATGAAAATGCTAGTACAAAATTACTTGGCTCAGTGCCCAAGGTAATTACACTCCTTGTACTGCTGTCTTGACTTGCTGCCAAAACTGGCAAAGTAGGCATTTGCCTCATACAACGCTGTTAATGAAAACTGTCAAAGTCCTTTCAACACTCCTTATTTTGTTATACTTAAGTTGTCAACTCATTTGGGTGGCTTGCTAGACTTTTGTTCTCAACAATGTATTTCTTGGCTATACACCCATGCCTTAACAATAAGGCACTGAATTGTGTCTAGTTCCTTGAAAACAGCGGTGTGAATAAAAGATCTCCTTTTGGTTCTGAGGAGAAATAAATAAATAAAACTACCACCGAGACAAATCATGGAAAACAATTCCCAGCAGAGTTTTAACTTCAGCTTTGGAAGCTGAAGATGGATGAACTAGCTTGTGGCCTGAACTTTGTTCAGTGGAGGCCAGAAGACTCCAGCAAGAGAGTTTCAACAGGACTGCTATCAGGGCCTGTCTCTAACATGGCATAGCCCATTTTCCTCTACTGGGTCTTGTGCTCACTGCAGACTCAAGCATCCCTTTTCAACTTTATCAAAACTGGAAAGACACAAATGTCTAGAAAGTCAGCTAGGAAAAAAAAAAAAAAAAAAAAAGTCAAGCTCATGCCACACACTCGTACTTCAAAGGTAACCGGCATACAGGTGTGTATTCCTGTAGTTTGGATATACAAAGGGCGCACAGTGATGAAGCACCACTCCTTTCTGTGGCAATACAGAATCTCACTGGCCTAAAGGTCTTTTGTTAATCCTGCTTGTCAAACATGGCAGACAGAGCAGCTCTCTCCTTTCAGAGAAGAATTATCAGCACATCCACGTAGTCTGAAGAACTACCACATTTTTTCTCACCGGTGTGAGCTGCAACATGACGGCTAGCAAGGAATCCAAAAAAACAAGCATACAAGATGATGAGAGAGAGGGTCTGTCAAGACAAGGCATGATTCTTCACAAGATCTAAGTTTTGCTTGATTGTCTGTAAATTCTTCAGTTCTGCCTTAAGAGCTTCAGCTCTTCCACTCTTCTCTGTCCTGCTGCACAGCTGTGTGGCTGGAAACACTCCCTCTGGTAGGAGTGTTTCCTGGGAACTGCACCAAGTGAATGCTTCCATTGAATCAGAGCAGCTATCTACAGATTTCTCCATGGCAAGGAAGCATGCATGTGGCCTTAGCCTGATTGGAAACACCTCTGAACTGGATAAAAGAAATATCAGATAGGATTTGTAGCCTCTGCGTCCCTGGAGGAATGAGATACAGTACAATGCAGGTGCACTGTGAAGAAGTCATTGCTTCTCCTGACATCTGGATAAAAAGAAGACTGTTTACTAGAGCAACCAAGTGCACCATTCACACAAAGAACGTTTGTCAGACTGTCTCAAGGTGAAAAAACATCGCTGTGCTCATATTCAATCAAACTGGAGGCATGAAAGCCACAGGAGGATGGTGGCTAGGGGCTGAACATCTGTCTTGCACATAAACTTAGTGCCATGAGTACAGGAAAAAAAAAAAAAAAAAAAAAAAAAAAAAAAAAAAAGGAGAAAACAACCTACTGACTTGAAAACTATAACAGAAACAAAGAGTACTACAGTTATTTCCTCCCAATCCACCATGTCACTAGCACACATTATCATTCTCTTTTTCCATGTCTGCACAAAGAATCAAAAACAGCGATGTCATACCACTCTGCAGTACCCAGGCTTTCCTACAAGTTCATATCTCCTCATGTACACTAACAAAAAAGCAAGTAGGAATCTGGGAAATGATACATACAGGTCTCCCTTGAGTTTGCCAGTGTTACTTGTATATTCTCTGCCAGTCCTCTGGACTGGAGCTCTGCACAAAATACCAGACATGCCAATTATATTGACAAACAGTTGTGTTTTTCTTTGGTTTTGGTTGGTTGGTTGGTTTTTGGGGGGTGGGGGGGGGGGGGGGTAGGAAATCAAAATGTCAGAGCTACTTACTACATGAGAGAGGCTAGCAATGAGAGTTAAAAAATTGGGTTTTAGAAGAAATAATTTGAAAAGAACAGGAGAATTCCCAGGCATCTTCAGATCATTATTTGACTAGGTCCTGATTTATATTCCCCATAAAACACTGTATGAGTTTATGCTTAGGTCTCTGACACATTAAAATAAAAAACAAGCACACTGATGAATAAACACTCCTTCCTGCGGCCACACAGAATGTCACTGGCATGTGGATAGAAGATATTTTATATACTTTAACTATAGAAAGAGACAGAATGAACTGGGATAAGTTAGGAAATGTGCAAAAATAAATATTTTTGTTATTCCACTGATAAAAAAGTCAATACAAGTCAGCAATACACAACATTAAAACGTCTACAAAACTCTGGAAAGATGCTGTAAGCAGAACTAGATCTCATCAAGTTAATTGATACATATACTGTCAAGTGAAGTGTAAATTTTCCTCCAATCCTTGCAGAATTTGAAGGGCTGTGATTCTAAAAGAAAATTAATTCCTATCTCTTATCAAAACAAAATTAACATTGGAAGACATCTCATTTCTTCACAAGTGCCAAGGAAGAAAGCAAGACCATGTAACCAAGGGAATCATTTGCATGCTACAGTGCTGCAGGTGGTATCACCACCTCAACCTACTCACCACATTTCATCGCCCCACCTCCAGATCCATAATCTTGAAAGGCAAAAAGAAATAACATTCTTATTTCTGATTTTGCACTGTGAACAGCTCTCAAAATACAGATCAAGTTCCCATTATCTTTTTTGGGGTGCCTATTTTCACTCAGTGTTCTTGCCTGTTTCTGCTTCAGTCTTCAGATACACCCCAACAATGATGGGTGCAATTTGCCAGTCTAAAGATTCTGTTTGTATAGCCAGATCCTCGCAGAAGTCTTAGATCCCATGGACTGGAAAGAAAGTAAAAGGTATGTGAGGAAGTCTTCCCCAGAGCTAGAAGAGAGAAAGCATTTCAAAATGAAATATTTACTGCTTCTGTAATCCTTCAAAAGCTGAAAAAAAAAAAAAAAAAAAAAAAAGTAACAGAAATGGGAGCTGTAATGTGCTCTCTCTTCATTCCCTCCTGTATTCATCACCTTCAATTTTAAGCAACATAAAGATAGAACTGTAATCTAAATAACTAAGCAAACAGAAGCATTTGGATGATATCTCTGCAAAGAGCATTCAAAGACAAACTTCAACAGACAAGTATAATCTCCTCTCCTTCCTTTAAAGATTTTCTGTATGAAGAAAGATGCGAGTTCATCAAAGCTAATGCTTGACTGGGTTGAAAAGGTTACTTAAACAACTTGATAGTTTACTGATAGCAAGAGTTGCATGGTCTTTGCTAGGAATAAAGTAGAGGTACACTGTAAAGATTTTTGAGAAATCCAACCTCAAATGCTCAGCTTCAGATGTTTCCTAAAGCACATTACTTAACCTGTTAAAAAAAGCAACAAAACAACAACAACAACAAAATCTACACTCCCCAATACAGAAACCAACAAACATGATTTGTTCACATATTTAAGCCTCCTAACCAAAAGCTTCAAAAAATAAAAATAAAATAAAATAATAATAAAAAAGTTCCTTCATCATCCTTCATCATGTTATACTGGCCATGAACCTGAAAACTAAGAGAATACAGCTCTACTCTTGTAGCCAAGCCAGTTATCAACATTCAGTCCTCACACAGCTGCATCTTCTGATCAAACTTATTTGTAGTACACTGCTGTATGCTCTAAGCTTTATCGTGAACTTCCAAAAGGAAGAGGTCACATGTATCAAGACATCTCTTAGAATTTCTCTCCACCATTGCCACTATTAATCTCAAATACTGCAGTGAAATCTTATCTCCCCTTAGTACTTCTGCTCTAAACTCCCTATAGAGAATGATACACTCATTTTGCATTTAAAAAATATTAAATTTATAAACTAAACACTAAACTTTTGAGAACACTATTAAAAACATCCCCATAGTTACTGAATACTCACTGAACCACATAAAAATTGCTTTCAACTCTTCAGTTCCACTCTTGACTTCTTTTTCATGTATAGCTTCTAAAAATGCATCATTTTTAACACTCGCATGTAGACACCTTCAAAACCAACCTTAGAGTTCTTCCTTTAGCTTGCTGAAAGTCAAGCTTTGTTTCAACACAGAGATCAAGTCCAACTAAGAAGCCAAAAACTTGAGATAGCAGTTACCTGGGGTTGTTTGTTGGCAGTATGATTCAATGTGTCACCAATCTCAGTTAATTATGTTGTTAGAGCAGTTAACCTGATTACCACATTTCTATTTAAAGCTGAAATAGGGCCAGGGAGAGGTTTTGGTTAGAAGTTAAGAGAAATTTCTTCTCAGAAAGAGTAGTCAGGTATTAGAAGGGGGTACCCAGGGAAGAAGTGAGTCACTGTAGCTAAGTTTCACCATCTAGTTATTGCTTCTATTAATTACTGTCTATTTGTGTTGTTCTTCTTCTTCTGAAAGGTATTTGAGTTCTCTTCTTATCACGTGGTTTGTTATCATAACATCGAGGGTAGGTATGTCAAGTAATAAAACAGGCTTTTTTTAGTTGAGACCTGTGTTAGTCCCTCTAGGTATTGTAAGCAAAGCTAAAAAAAAAATGTAGGTGAAAGCTCACTTCTATAGAATTAATTTATTTATCACATGGCAAAAAATTGTTAGTTGGGAAACTAAAAATCATTAGTTGAGAAAGAAGGAAAAAACATTTTATCAGTCTGGGGCTTTATGCCTCAATTCAGTGAGCACCTCTGTGTTTGTTTAATGTTATGGTCACTAATTATTCTATCAATGTATTGGTGTACTTTTTCGTAGTAAAGTTGAGTATATGTAGGAGAAATTCTTGTGGGCTCAGCACTCTGTCATAAACATCAGCAGTTCCTATTTCTATTTTTCTTCAGCTATTAATTAGTATTAATCTTTACAGGAGACTCCTGGGTTTAAGTCAATTTTGTTGTGTATCAAAAGCTCTTATCAAAGAAAGTTATGCAGTGCTCTTCCACAGTACAACTCCGTTATTTTTTCACTTTACATTTAACTAAAAAACTCTTGTCCCCAGCTTGAGATACCGTAAATAACATTTTTAATGGTGTGGAGACAAGTAGCTCTAAACGTATACTTGCCACTTCTCAGCTGATGCAATTTTTTCTTCTGGAGAACAAGAACTTATTGTAGCTCTGCATTTAATTCATGAGGAAATCATACAAAGTCACCCACTTTTGCTTCTTGTATAGCTTTCCGTAATTATTATTTTTTTTTGAGAATAGAGGAGTGTTCTTATAATCCATGCAGAATTTACATATTTCTACTAGATCATGGTTTACATGTAACTTTTCATTTTGCATTTGAAAATTGAGGATGTGAGAAATTCAACTTTCTGAATAACACATCTCAAAAAAAAAAAAGTTGTGATTTAGTGTTGAACTCATTTTGAAAAAATTAGTTCTGGTTAATGGGATGGGGGGAATCTGTTGTAACACAATTCCTTAAACATTGTACTTGAATTGCATTGAGAATAGGCATGAGATTTTCTTCTTTTGAAACTTCAGTAGACGTTAGTTATCAATAATTTAGAAGTTTAAGATTGTTTAGAAATTTAAGATTAATTGATAATTTTCTTTGGTGTGACATCTCCTTAAAGCTTGTATTGTGCCTTGAATTGGTGTATATTGGTGTATAATCCACCTGTATAGGTGGATTTTTGTGGGTCTGTATTCAGAAAAGAATAGGAGGTATATCTACTGACATATAGCAGTTTGAAATGAAAGGAGTAACACTTCAGCTTTCATGTGTGTCACTGAAAAAAAAAAAAAAGATTGAACAGTGTATAAAAAGGGGCCACTTAATTACTTTGTATTAGTATCTATCACTGCTGTCTCCTATTTCTTGGTTGTACTCAGCATAACCTGTTCTTTATTATATAATAGTTGATGAATACAAGCTTCTTAAATAGTCCATATTTTGTACTAAAATCTATATTCAAAACTGCTGAGTGTTTAATGAAAAGGAGAAAGGAAAGAGTTTTGGCCTCCACAACCCTTTCCCAACTTATGCTATATGCAAGTTAAATTGATTTCTTAAAGCATCATTAAGTTGGGCTATGGACTTTAGCTGTTTCACAGACGATTGTGTACTCACTCTGTAGTCTGAGCCAGCTGGAAGCTGTGTGGCTTCTGCTAGTTTTGACTGAGGCCAAGTTAATAAACCATGATCAGTATAGCAGAATATATTAGATAGGTTATGGCACCACAGAAATGAGGCCATATGCTCCCAGGAAGCAAAGGGCAGGGGCAGAGGCAGGCAGTATCAATTTAGACCATACGTAAGGCAGGCTCTAGCCTGCCCACTAAATATTGTGGTGACATGGAAGCTGAATGTGACCAGCAGAGTGTCTATGAAGCAGAGTGCAGCTCTATCTCTTTATGTCCAGTTCCTCTGGAGGAGAGAGGATGGCAGGAATTCAGTCTCATGTCTTATCAGAACACAGTAAATGGTACCAGACATTCTCTGCTGTGTAGCTGTCAATTGGTTAGATCTTGTTTGCCTGATAGCAGTGAATTCATTCCTGCTTATAGAAGCAATTGGGATGGAGTTTTGGTAAAAGAGGTAAACTGGTCTGCATGCTGGAAGCCCAGCATGCTACCCCTGTCCTTTCTCCAGTAGTGAAGGCGAACTTACTCTCCTGCACTAGAATGGAGGCGCTTTTGTTCATACTAAGTTGTACTCCTAGTAACATGAAATATCCATGTCATCTTGAATGGATTTATTTATTTTTCCCCACACCATAACCTGAAGTTATGAGGGAGAGATCCTCAGAAGAGAATATGTGCATGAGCTCATATAGCACTGAGCTGCCTGCTAGGCTTAAACCACAAAAACAACCGAGGCGAGTGCCTAAGCTATTGCTACTCCAAGTAGTGGAGAAAGGTAGGAGAATAGCCTTGTGCCTATTAGACTTCTGGAAGTGGGGAAGTAACAGAAGTCTGAACTGGGCAGGCAGGAACTCCAAAAGCAAGGTAGCTTCCCATCAGCGCAGCTGTCTGATCTGGTGACTGTTCCCTAAGTATCTCCACTTGAGGGTGTCAGTGTCCTAGAGGCTTATAGAACCAAGCTAACAAAGGGTGGTGAGAGGGTGCTGAAGAGATCTGAGGGGTTGTCCTGAGCATCAAAAAGCCTTCTCATTATTTCTAAAGTAATTTAATTAGGCATACTGATACACTGCTCCCCAAAAACATCTTTTTGGAAAATACATAGTTGCTAAAACATACACATGCATTTCATAGCTCTCAGGAAAATATGGAGCTGAAGCATTTTGAAATACTAGAGCTGGCACAGCACAGAGGTACCTTGCTTTCCAAACAGCTGTGATTAAATAAATAAATACATAAATTTCCCTTTAATTCCTGAAAAATACAAAATATCGGCAAACTTCCAATGATCAAGCGCAAGGTCTTGCAGACTCTGGTGAGGAGAGGAAAAAAAAAAAAAAAAAAAAACTTTTCCAAGGCTTTGTCATATAAGAAACACATTTGGTTTGGTATTTGCTGTCTCAATTTGTTTTCGGTCTTATGTATTACAATGATAAAATAATAAAAATGATAAAAATTAAGAACTAAGCTGTTTTTCTAAATGTAGAAATATTTAAATTCCAAAGCACAGCAATGATTTCAGGATAAAATAAATAAATACTCTATTGAATTCAACCACACCAAGGGAAAGTTGTTTACATTTGAAGGATTTCTCAGTTTTTCATTCCATATGATATTATCCATCAATGTGACAAGCTAGCTGGTGAAGTTTACCAGCTGCTTATCTTTCATGATCTGATTTCCTATTTCTTTTGTTCTCTAAACTTCTAGAGTTGTAGGGGTGAAAAGCCTGAAGAATTGTTTAGGATTGAGCCCTGAGCTCCGTCCACCAAAACTCCTGTGTTTCTCGGGGAATTTGAGTAATATTTTTTTATATCTTCCTGTGTTATAACTTGTTAGTTGGAATAATGCCTCTGAGGAAGTGATGCATCTTTTCCTTAGTTTTTCTTTCAAAGTGGAAATTACTTAAGGAAGCAGTAACTGTCCTGTATTATTTCTGCATAGTGTATTTTTGGCAGGCAAAAACTTAATCTCCCTCTTATCTCTAAACCACAGGTTATATTAGTTCTGGATTGATCCTCTGGATTGGATTAGATTCCATGAGCAAGGATGTCTATGAAGAAACAAACTTTGCTCCTAAACAAGTTAAAGGAAAACTACAGCTCTTATTCTAATGGTGATGGATCTAAACTAGGAAAGTTTAGAGATGGTAGGCACCAAAAGCAATCAGGAGTTAATTTAGTAACATAAAGTCAGATTGAGCCTATTTGTGTGACACAGTGAGTATTCAGTGTTTGAAAAAAACATCGTTTTTTTGTTTGTTTTTCTTTTTTTTTTTTTTAATGACACTTAAATGCGAATTTGGTGTTTAGCTTTCAGAATTAAAAATAATGGCCTTCTAAATGCAAACCAAGTGAACACAAGGTTCTCTACAGGGAGTATAGAGCAGAAAAAGGAAACGAAGATATGACTTGACCTCATTGTTCAAGCTTAACAGCAGCAGTGTCCTTGGCTATCATTGCATAGTAAAGCATACAAATCATATACCTAAATAGTTTCAGCTTGTAATGTTAACTTCACGTTGATTTTGGAGCAGCTGTTCATACCGACTTTGGGAGTAGCTCATATTATGAACTCTTTAGCATAGATCTCTCTGCAAAATTAGTTATATAGTATATTCTCACAGGTAGTACCAATATCCCCATTCTTGCGTAGTAAGTTATCAGTCAGCACATATGAATCTGTATTTTGAGATTCATGTCTTTCAACAGCAGGCTGCAACCTGCATTATTAAGTAATCAAAGCAATAAATTAAGGCATCAAATTGCTGTAGTTCATCTCATTCAGAGGCAATATGTTAAAAGAATGAATCACCAACATTTTACAGTTCCTTTTTGTGATTTCTATTACACTTTTAATCATATTACTTAATAAAAAGAAAAAAACTTATAAGTCTGCCAAAGGGCACTTAAATATATGTATTTATTTAGGCCTTAGCTGGCTTTAACTTATTTCTATCAGAAAATGCATTGAAAGCATAGCAAAAATAATAGCCAGAAAACATCCCAGTCTCTCTTGAAGACTAGCTAAATGAGTAATCTCCCTTACTTGATTTATTCACAAGCCCTGAGGTATGCAGAGGCCCAGAATGTTAAACACAAGCTCCTTCAGATAAAGGAAGTACCAAGAAAACTGTAATGAAAATGAGATAGTATGAGACCTTTCCATTTTCAAATGAGGAACTCTTAGTTTAGGAATAGCAACTGAGTGAGTTAGGGGAGGATTATTATTGCTTCTGGGTAGACCTCTAAGCTAGAACAATCAAGACTAAGTAACTTTATACAAACCATTTATTAGCTATTTTCATGTCTATTCGCTATGAAGTTGAAATTGATTGATATCTATACCCTAGACATGAAAATCTCTTAGCCCATTAGAAGTCATCTTGATATTTTAAACTACTCAATGTTGTAGTCATTTAGAGTTCTGATATGATTAAAAACCTTTAAAGTTGTTTTGGTTATTGAATACTGGAACATCAGAGCAGTGTCAGACTGATTTCAAACACAAAGAGGAAAAGAAGACCTTGTTGCTGCACTTCTTAGCAACCTATTTTTATCCATCTGTATCACTGTCCTTGAAATCAACACACAAGGTTAACAATCAAATCAGCACATATAAGTTTTAAGGGTATGATATATTTGCATAACTAACTACAGGTTTAATTAAACAATACTTTTGTTATATCCTTGTTTTGTCCATTCAGTATATTTTCTTTTTTTAAAGTTTTCTTATATTATCTCTTTCTTGCTTTTCTACTGCACAGGTTGAACTGTTTATAAGGAAATACATAGTATTGCATCTTCTGTAGGTTACAACCAAATAAATATGATGGCCCACCCATCATATTTACTATCTAAACTAAAATGCAATTACATAAGATGATATATATATATATATATATATATGTCACAGCATCATGTCCAAGATTTTGTTTTCCTGACATCCAGTTTACCCGAAAGCAGAACAGATCCATATCGACTAGAGGAAAACAACACAGGTATGAATTTTTACATAGCATGTAGAAATTAAATCTACAGAGGCTTAGATTCTGAAGGCTCAGAATTTGAAAGGAAAGTTTATTTGCAAAATGAAACCATTTTTCCCTCCTTAACTCCGCCCCCCCACACACACCACCACCACCACCCAAACATCCTAAAGAGTAACACTCAGACTCAAAATATTTATTTTTTATCAAATAAACAGAGACATAAAAATCAAACTTAATTTTCTTCAGGAAAGCCTACATACTTCCTAAATGATTTAGGACCTGTTTTCCATTAAATTTTCTCCATTATTTTCTGTCTGAATTTTTAGAGGAAAATTAAGAAGATTGCAAGTGTTTTCAACGAGAACAAAAGATGTTTCAGACTCTGGGAGTCAACTCTCTGTAATGCATATTCATCAAGGATTGTCCAAACGTATTTGCTGCAGGAGATAGAAGCAAGGAATCTGTTTTGACTCGCAGCTACCTAACTGCAAATCTGACTCAAAGTGATGTCTTACATACTGATTTTAAAAAGATTAAAAATGCAATTGCATGGCAATTGAAAATATGATAAGTGAAATGAGTCATAAGACGCAAGATGACAAATTCTCCTTTCTTATTTGCCAACTCACCCAATAATTCTAACAAGGTAAACTCAGACCTCAGCATCTAAAACTTGATCCTGAGCAGAAAAGTCGCTACCAAATGATTAAAGGAAATGCAAATAAAAATAAAAATTTTAAAAATCAGTCTGCTCTAGCAGTAATTTAGTATTCAAGTACTAGATTTATAAAGTATTTTAATTTACTGAAGTTCAATTTTTTGGAGGTCATATGAAGATAGTGTTTCAATTGCAGCAAGATTTAAGTTACCCAAAGCCAGAGTCAGTGTAATACTCTTTGTATATTCCTTCTTTTGATTTTTTTTTTTGGGGGGGGTGGGGAAGTATATTTTTGCAAAATTTCTCTATTTTTAAATAAAAAAACTAAGGCCATTTTTCCAAAACACAAAATGTTAGAACGGGATAAGTGTTCAGAAATCAGTAGCTACAGTTAGAGCAATCTTCCTAGGTGAAGGCTACTTGAATCTACTAGTGTCTCTTCAGTTGGAAGAATCAAGTGTAAGTGTGAACGAGTATTTCAGAACAGAATTTTATTTTACTTCTCAAATCATGCCTATATGAACTCAAATAAAATCAGCAGCATGTTTTATCTACCACATAAAAGCTGGCAGAGATTTTCTATAGTATGTTTCTGAGTATAATGATGCACATTAATGGTATGTCTTAGTGTCGTGCTGCTCGGATAGAAGCAGCACATGAGATGAGCCTCTGCTATATGCTTACATAAGTTCCATTTGAACAAGTACAGTAAGTGTTCTTTCTCACTAGAAAACATTTTGTGCTTTGAGAACTCTGGGCTTGCTTTGGAAGACTACAAGCCAGATATTATTTCATAGCTATCTTTCAGGGTATCATCCAAAGAGAAAACTGCTGAATAGATCAATTATTTGGTACATGATCATCCTAAATGTGTGCAAGACAAAAGGAAACAAATCAGGGCTCTCAACCCTGTATCAAATGTTTCTTCAAACATCTTTGAGGACTCTCCAGAATGCCATGAAAATAGAGCAGTTCCAGGAACGAGCCATTTGGTACTCCAGAGCATTCTTCTTCTATTTGCTAAGATATATCACAGGAACAGTCTGTTCTCATAGTAGGATGGAAACTAAATCTCTCCATAACGTTTTCAGTGCCAACCAGCCTGTCCCCCATCTGTCTGTCAGCAGGAGAGAGAGAAAACAAATGAAAAATGGAAAGGAGAAGCAACCAGAATTATTTGGGCATAGGAAAGGAACATCTGCTAAGGAGACAAAAAAAGAGGTGAAGAGACTTGGACAAAGAATCATAAAGCAGGTAACAGAACAAAACCATGGCAAAAAAGTTATATATATATAAATGCACTTTTCAGGAAGAAAGGAAGGGGGAAGAAATTGTCTTTGAAATAGTCTTTAAAATAATCAGACATTAAAAATGTTATTTTGAGATAGCTACAATTTGAGCTTCTAAAACAAGGCTTTCACAAGGCTCAGCGTTGCAAGTTACAGAAACAAAAATTTGCTATGTTGTCCCTTGTTTAGAGATTCAGAGGAAATATAGAGAACAATAGCTTTACCAGGTATTACCCTCAACTCTCACGATATTCTCATCTGTTATCAAAAAGACATGGGAACTTTCATGTATGCTAGGTGTCTGAAGATGTAAACCATCGCGTAACAGAGAGAAAAATTACCAAAACACATCTGGACACAATTCAAGTGCAAATTCATGTTTGAATTTACTTTCTTCAATATCACTGACTGGTTTACTGTTCTTCCCCAGTGAAGGTGTATATGCAGCCAACCAGCTATGCCATTAGGAAGAAAGGGTTTCTACTTTCAAGTCCTGACAGCTTTGCTGGAAGTTAAAGCCTGTCTTTTTTGACCTATCTATCTTTGCTGTGCTACAGACAAACCATGATAACACAATAATTCATGGTTACTTCATGTATGCTGTCAAGGATTATTAACCTAGTACTTTGCTAGTGCATTGTAAAAGAAAAGCATCATTCAGCTGTTGGAAGCTTTCTGTTACTGCTACTGGTAAAGAGATGTAACAGGCAACAGTCATGAAATCAGATTATCATGAAGTATAATCCTACTAATACTCTTTATTCTAGACAACTAATTGGTTAACTCTGTAGTTCCCATTCCTGTGAAATGTTTGTTTTTTTTTAGTTTCTAGAGAATTATTATTATTATTAAATGTATTTATATTGTACCAGTATTCTAAATTCCTAATAACACCATTTAAGATGGAATGAAAATAAACCATTCCAACAGGCACTATTGTCATCAGGAATATACTACCTGTACAGATAGACTTTTTGTTTTTCACAAAAACACAAAGAAATGAAATAAGACCAAATGGGATATTGTCTGGGTGGCAGAGGACTTCTGAATATACCCATGATAATGACACTTAGAATTACTTTTAGTACTAGAAGTAGAACTTTGTGCCATACTAAAAAGGAATCAAACATTCTTACATAATACACATCAGATATACATTTTAAAACATAGCTTATGTATTCCAGTAGCTGCATCACTAATAATCCATTATTCAGCAGTTATAGTATGTTCTTTGAAGATTTACTGCTAGTTGTAAGCTACCTAAAAAGAAAGCAGTAAGTGCCAAACTTGTATGGCAGTGGAAGAATAATAATGTTAAAATGACTCACTATTCATGAACAAAACACCTTTGCCCATCACATTTCAGTATAATTTTCCCCTGTCCTTTTTCCCATTACATGCATTGTGTTTTCTCTGGCAACAGGGCACACCACAGAGTCTATGAGAACAGTTTTCTAAAGATTTTATTGCTTATTTCTTTATCTTGTATTCTTAATTCTAGTAACTCACGCAATTAACAAAGTACTTTTTTGCCCTGGTTTGACCAGGGCAGCTCCTAGGACTTCATTACAAGTTATCACAGCTAGTCATTTTAATATTAAAACTGCTCCCAAGTTGTGGTTGACTTTGTATAAGCATAAAAAGGGGAGGGAAAAAATTAGGTACAGATTTCCTTCTGTACCTTGATCTTTTGTATTTAATTGCCTCATATACATTATTATATCTCTCCTAGTGGTATACCAGAAGAAAGTTATAGAAGAAAATATGCTAGCCTCAAAATATAGCAGGAGAATTTTTCAAAAGATTTCCATATATGTACAGCCTTTGATGTTTAATAGTCTTGACAAATATTTAGAATTCACATCAAGGTATTGGAAAACCCTCGACATAAATACATAATTCATATTGTGTATGTATTATACTTATTCAGATTTTTATTGATTTCTATCCTAGGAACATTTACAAAAAGCATAACATTCTCAAGATCATTATGTATGCCATTTTAAAACTCATTAATTTTTTCAGAACTGACCTCTATAACAGTCACATTATTGACAATATTTACTCTCCTAAACTTTATGCTGTACTGGTTATTTCACAGATTGGTAGATTATATAAGGTTGTGTGACTTGAAACACACATCTGAATGTTTTATTCAATTTTTTTAAGTGATAACTTTGTTAACTGACTTCAGGATTTACACAACTAGTAAATAATAGAGTTTTCAAGAACAATATCTTAAATATTCGTTTATTCCCAATATCAGTTTTGTTTTCCTTTGACACTAGTACACTGCACAGGTTCATGAAAAAAGAACATACCAACTTTTTAGCCATGTTTAATTGACTTGAATTTGAAACCAAATTTAATGCTTGTAGAATGCTTTTAGCGTTGTTCATTTAGTTCTGCAGAAGTAGCTGTAAGGCTATTATATACAAGAAAGCATAACAATATTTTAATATGCATTCAACTTCTCTATATACACTGATTTTTTTTTTTTTTGAAACCTATCCCACAAACTGGTATAAATCAGACAGAACAGCAAAGAACTACCAATTATTATTATTTTAAGAATAGAAAACAGAATGAATGGTAAGTGTTCCTGTCCTTCATACAAAACTTTAGGACATACATCCTCTCCATTGTTACTATTGTGGGAAACTAAGTTAAAATCCTCCTTTTTATTGTTTACAATTAGTTGTCCAATCGGATTAGTTCCAACATTATCAATATTCTGTTGAATACTCTTGGCTGTACAAAAATGTAAGTATTCAGTATAGTATGAGTACTGTACATTCAAGTAAAACAAACTATGTTTGCGTATTATCACCTTGAAAATGGGTTAAAGCAATGCCTTTAATTCTGCTTTGTACTCCTGACAGAGTCTGCAGTGGTGATCTAACACTATTATGCAAGGGAAGTAACGTTTCTTCAGTTGTGAATCCAATTTATATCAATATCTTAAGGCGTTGCTAGAATCTAGGGTTACTCAAATCTGTCATAAATTCTGGGTCTTCCTATGGTATCACAATGCAGATTGACTATTTTGGCAAAGGTTAGTGGGTTGTATAATTACTGTTTAAGATGCTTTTGACAACTAAGAATCCCTTCCAAAGGAGAGATGTTCTCTTGTTTAAAGGGCAGAACAGCACAAGATATATATACTAGAGCACTGATTATGGGAATTTGTATCTAAATCTGACTTTTTAAAAATATTTTTTACTGTGCAAGTGCATAATGTATCATTAGGGGATGCATATTTGCCATTCAATTCTGTTCTAAGGAAGCTGCTTAATGTACAGCCATATGTCTTTAATGGCTTTACTGTATTTTGGTTCTCTTCCATTTACCCCCGTGCTTAATGACTGAAGTTTAGTGTTCTAGAACAACGTAATGAGCTGTTGCGTCTGACAACTGCTATGGAGTACTTATGCTTTGGCACCATGACCTATTAAGCTAGTGGGCATGACATTCAACCATGTATCATATCCGTAGTCAGCTAAAGCATATGCAAATACTGAGCATTTTATCAGCTCATGCCTAACTTCACTTTAAGCACGGAAAATGTCAATTAGTTTAATACAGGACAAGAACGATTGGTAGTATGCTAAATAATAATCTAGCTTTTGAGCCTCCTTCCCACCTCACACTTCCTCAGACTTTGTGATTCTCCTATTAAATTTTTACTTCTCTCACACATTTTTTAATGTTTGTTTCTAAGTTTTTGCTTTTCATATTTTCAGTATGGGAAGCTTTTGTTACTGCAGATTTGTCAGTGGATATTGTTCACCTGTCTTCCGTATACAATGTGGCACTTTCCATTAAGATGTTTCCTCAGTTGATGGTAAAAGTGCTCAACAATAAAGCACTGCTAGCGTGACTGATCGGAAATTCTGAGATCAGCTGTATCTCTAGTAGATTACACTGTAAAAAAACAATGTGATAGAAAAATAAAATTGCAGATGCTTTGAAAGGGAGTTAAAAAGTGGACTATACAGTGAAGTCAAATTTCAGATGATGTTTTGAAAGACCTCTTTGGCAAAACAAAACAAAACTAACAAAAATAAATCTGGGAAGGAGACACAGCTTTCAGCTTTTACATACAGCACCCCAACAAAATCTTTTCTGTGATTCAGAACCAGCATTACAAAGCCTAGTTTAATTGTATAAGATTTACTGAGTTTTGGAGTATACACTGCAATAATAAAAAAGAGTAATTATGGAGTAACCTTTAATTAATCAAAGGAATAAACAAGTTAATACAAAGATACTGTTTTATGAAAGCTGAGGGAATTAGAACTGGGATTTCAATCAAACATCTTCCCACTGGTTCATTCAAAATATCTGAGAATCAGTTTTCAGGCAAAATTTGGAACCTTCAATTCTGAAATATATTTATTATATATATACAGGATTGCTGTGTGCGCATCTCACAGCCTTTTTTGGCATTTGCAATTTGGGCAGAGAAGGATTGATCTGGAATTTGAACTAACTTTGCCCTTGATTTTTGAGGTATAATAATACTAAGAACTAGAGATAATTCTGTATCAGAACTGTAGACTGACAAAATAACCTTTTCTTTGAAAAGGAGCAGTGAGAGAACTGTTGTGGTGTTCAGTTGCCCAGCAGGGTAAAACTGCCAATACTGCTGACCAGTTTCCTATTGTTTGTAGAGCACTAAACGAAGAAAACAAACCCTAAAGCATAACTATTTCCAATCATAAAAAAGGAAAAATCAGTATTTTTTTGATTTAGATAGAAATGGGGGGGAGCAGAGGGAGAGAGAGATTATATATTTTTAGACAAAAGGAAGATTATAGAATGTATTTGCCTGTGGTATAACTTCATAGAAAGAAACATGTCTGTTGGAAACAGAATGTGAGCTTAGTTCAGTTCTAACTACAGAAGTTCTGAAGAAAAAAAAAAAAAAAAAAAAAGTAAGATATCCATAATATTTCAGCAATCCACATCAGAAAAAATAAATAAATAAAAATAAAAAAATCTGTCATTTCTCCAAAATTGGAAGACTTCCGTAGACACTTGTGAATCAGTTGTAGTATGACAGAGAAGACAGTAAAAATGTACAAATTCCACTGCACAACTTCTCAGATCTTTCTGGTAGCTCTAGGTGAGTCTCAGCATTTGCCACACATTAAAAGAAAATTTGAGTAAGTACCTAAGGAAAGAAACCTCTTCTTGTACATTATTGTGTCCTTCTGGTTTATTCTTAATGCCATCTATTTTTAAAGTTCATCACTTTAGAGTCTTAGCATTTTGTGTTTAGAGACAGAAAGATGAGGAGAAAGTTACACTGAAAAGTGGTGTGCTGCATTTCAGTTTTAGTTTGCACACAAAAAAATCAGATGGGGATTTCTACAATTTCCTTTGCAACTACATGCTCTCAGCAAAACAGCTAACTGGATGTGTTTTTGTAACTGCATTTGTCTAAATGATGATTGACTGTAGTGATTGACAGAACTCACCTTGACTCAAAGAGTGCATCTCTGAGAACTAGTATGTCCAAAGAGAAAGTTCTGGGGGAATGTCCATGCTATGGTGAAGAGAAGTGTCAGTACAATTTTTATGAAGTTATCTCTGTGTACAGTGTTTGTTGAAAGGCATTAGTGAGTTCTTTCTAAAAGCATCCATTGATGGTTTACTCATCTTCTGGGTTCAGTTACTAGCAGCTAGCCATTCTCATCAATTTATGTAGCAGCATCTCCCTTTTTAAAAAAGGATACTTTTAACATATACGGCTAAAACGGTGGTATCTGTGTTGACAGACATTTACTCTAAAAAAAAATAAAAATCATTTCAAATCTTAGCCAGTTTATTCATCACCCTCTAGCCGCCAAGAATTGCTGTGCAAAATCTGTCAGTTTTTAAATGCTAGCTACTGCATATTCAAAGCCTCTTCAAGGAAGATTTCCTTAGGTCCTAACACACACAACCACCTGCCCCTCCCCAAATCCAGCCTACACATTCAAATAATTCGGGTAGCAGGGTGACAGAGCAACATCAGCCTATCATATCTGAAGGGCTAGTTATGTGTTTCATGGGTTTTGTTTGTTTGTTTTTGCTTTTCATTTAAAAAAAAAAAAAAAAGACAAAATGCTTGTTTTTTTTTTTTCCAACTTCGGGTTTCCAACAATCTATATATTCTTTCTCAGAGGTTATTTCCACTAATAAAGAGACCTGACTTGTAGGGACACTGTAAGTAATGATTCCTGCAGGAAGTATTGTTAATCACAAATCTCACTGAAATAAAAAATCTCACCCACCAAAACGTCATGATGTGAACATTCATAAGACATAGTTTCAGCAGGGAACATATTCTGCCACTTCAACTCCATGGAGCAGTACTTGGCGCTAGAAGAGCAGCTCTCTTCAATTAAAGATATGGGTTGGGGCAGGAAAAGATTATTGACCCTGAGTGAATAGCAGAATTCAGCCTGAGATGACAGGAGAGTCTTTGAAATGTCAAGCTAACGTTATTTTAAAACAGCTGGGAAATGCATATTTCCTGAAACAAAAAGGGCTATAAAGAAGGAACAAATGCTGTCTTAATTTAAGCAAGGATTCTGTTTTTAATTTATCTAATTGTGTTAAGCTGCTAATAGGCTAATCTGAAGAGCCCAACACATTCAGGAGACTGATATTTAATTAGCAAAATCATGCTTCATACAATGCCAGACAAGGGGTCAGTCCTTGAATGAGTAGCTCCCTAGAGGGGGAAAAGCGTGATTAATGCCACAGAAATTTTTCATTCATTCTTCTGTTGCTAAATATCATTGATTGGGTAGGATGTTATTGTTCCTTAGTAACTTATTTTGGCACACCTTTGCTTCTTTTCCCATGCCAGCTTTTCTGTTTATCTGATCCTTACATTTTCCATCAGCTACATTTTGCCCTGTCTCTTGCGTTAAGCATTTGAAATTAGATTTATAAGCTCAAATAGGGCTGGACTCTGACAGTGTTATTCATGTAGACTTCTGCCTTGGTGACAGTAGTTTCATTGATGTCAATTTGGCATGCCCGTGGAATTCCAGCACTGTGTCAGGAAAATGGCTGCATCTGGCTTTAAAGGATTTTACATGCCACTAATAATGCTGGGCAGACATCAAAGGATTCATACAAATGCCTGAGAGTTCAGTTACTATCCCAGTCAACCCAAATACCCAAATGTCTTAGCTTTAGGATGAAACCTTGTAAGAGTTGATTACCTCAGTTCAATCTTATTTCAAGGGACTGCACAGAATGAATAAAGGTAGCAGCATCCGGCCCCCACTCAGACAACATGCACACACAAAGCTTAAGCGGGGAGAAGCTGTGGGGAATACTGATGAACAGCAAGAGGAGATTGTTTGAACAAAAGGCATTTTAAAAAGCAAAGAGAGACTACTTGATGAACACATTCAAGAATCCTGGCAGGCATGATTTCATAGGTAGAATTCAGAATAATTTTCAGTCAGGCAAGTTTCTTCCTTGCTCCTTAAATCAGAGCAATTTTAAATACAAGTTTACTGCAGCAACGTCCAAAAGAGTATCAATAAGTAGTAGGGAAGATCTTTAAAGCCAGCTTTTGTCAGTGGTGAGATGCTTTCTCTTCCAACTATAAAAACTACTCCTGGAGTGATATTAACCAGAATAGCCAGACTTCCCAGTTAACAATAAGAGTTGCTTCTAGCTCAACAATTTCCATAGCTGTGACTGTACTTGTTATCCTCAAGTGTTATAAGATGAATGACCTTCCCTTATTTATCACGTGACAGCTATTTGGTGATTGCAAAGGTCTCAAAGAGTGAGTTTGTTTAAATGTATGTGAATATATATGCATAAACTTTAGGATGAAAATTTGCATGCAATGACTGCAGCCTTCTCTTTCTGACATATCTAGTTCTTACGGATTTCAGTCTATGGACAGCATTCAAGAATTAAGTATAACAACTTTCTATTTTAGAGAAAATGGCACATTTCCACAAGATATGTGAGTGATTCATCCCTGTGACTCAGTCTGTAGACAATGCTTGTGCAAAAGATTAGGCATGTCATTTTTTTTATTATTATTATTATTTTTGACAGAAAAAAAAAGAACTGAGAACCAATAAAAAAAAAAATAGCGGGAGGGTAATGGTGAGTGCATGGGCCCAGTATTTCAGCCTTTGGGAATAGTCTAAGAAAAAGGCAAACTGCACTTACATTTTATCAGCAAATTGGCTTACAAAAATATTTATTCTTTAGACATGACCTAATTCCTTTCAAGGTTAAGTAGTATTTGGCAATAGGTTCTCCTCACTTACCAACCAAAGGACTGTTTCAGTTACTTCACAGATCTGAAAACAATTCCCTTGAAAAATGTCACTTCTTTCTTCTACCGAGTGCATTTGTATGATTCACCATGAGTGCTCAGAAATCTTAGGTATATTAGAGCTTCAGTTGGATCAATGCAATTACAGAATTACAGAATCAAAGAATGGTTCAAGTTGGAAAGGACCTTAAACATCTTTTAATTCTAACCCCCCTGCCATGGGCAGGGACACTTCCCACCAGGAAAAATACACATAGATATGTAGGAAAAGTGGTTTGATGGTATATCCTTGGGGGTGAGGGGAGGTGTGGAAAAAAATAACTAATATGAACACTCATTTGCCTTGGACACATCTATGATTGAACTGTAGGGACTATGAAAATTCTTCAGCATCATTTGTGAATCAGTAACTATACTAAAATTGATCAGTAGAATCCAGTAGAATTCAAATTCTTTGTTATGAGAACAATTTCAAGTGGAAATTTCAGTAGATCCCTTCAGAACAATCACATGCTCTCAATATAAATTATTTATAATCCTATACATCTTTAATATATTTAAATAGAAAAAATATCTGAAACAGGATATTTTTTTTTCTAGAAGTGAGCAATACCTTAGTAACAAAGATTATTTTAATGGGCATTTAATTTTAAATTAAGCCTTCCACATCTGTTCCACCCTCTAATTGCAAATATAAAAAGAACATGATTCTGAATTACACCTTTAAAATTTAGATTAAGTGATTTAAATGCATGTGTATGAACCTTACTGAGAGTAGAATAGAATTGCACTGTCTTATTTATAGCTAAAACACAAATCAAGAAATACATTCTTCCTGGAGAGTAAGACTCTCCTCCAATGGATAAATAAAAATTCAGCATAATCCAAAGCCTCCCTCTGCTTCACTCACATCAACTAAGGTAGCACAGCTTTATTACACTTCTCTCACCTGTCACATCTCTGTCAGGTGGTATTTCAAACATCAGCTGAAGTAAGCCAACTTTTTATGAAATTAGACTGAAGTGTGCAAGTAGAAACATAAAGTATGTTGCAATAAATTTAACTTAGAGTGCAGTGCTCGCCACAAGGTGGCTAAGTTCCTGACTGAAATTTTCAAAATGAATAGAAAAAATATTAGAAAAGTAATGGACAATGTTCTGCCTACTGTGCAGATAGACAGTACTCAAGAAACTCTCCATCATTCTGTAATAAAAAGAGAGAAAGAAATTACATAAGGAAATGAAGTATGTGTTTTGATTCCATGCACTGGAGGAATATAGTGTTTCAAATTTCGGACTGAAGTTCAAGTTTACAAAATTCTATTTCGGCTCTTGAAAGGCTATCTTGATTTTATTTATTTATTTATTTTTCTGAGATATTAATCAGTGGGCTCCACATGAATGCCTTCTGTTTAAACTTGTATTAGAGACTTTCTATCATCTATCTTCAAGTAACCATATGCTAAGCTACTTGATAGCATTTCCTGCTAGAGGTAGAAAATGGTAGGCACAGAGCTTTAGCTAGCATGTAGTATGGGTGTGGGCCTGCAACTCCCACATTTATGCAGTAGTTTATCAGTGCTCAGCACCTTCAGAAACCATAACTTCTCGTTTCTGGAAAAAAAAAAAAAAAAGCTCTCTGAAGCTTTATACCCCATAGGTTCCACTTGGAACTCTCTTGAACTTTCAGTATCTTTCTTGTGACAATTTATCTTATTTAGCTGTGTACCTCCACATGTGAGAACTTCCTGATAACCCTGAAGTCCTAAACCTGTTGGTGTTCTTCAATGTTTACAGCTAGCTAATAGTCTGTGTTAAACAATTCTTCCAAAAATGTCCTTAGAAATTGTGCTTGTGTAATAGCCTCAGGAGTAAGTGAAGCCTGAGATCTCAGACGAATAGAAAAAAAAAAAAAAAAAAAAAAAAAAAAAAAAAAAAAGTTATTATATTCATCAGATTTTAGCATTTTAAGATAATACCAACTAAATAAAAGAAAACAAGTCCAGAACTATTGGAAACTAAGTAGCCAAAGAATATGTTCAATATAAACTTCCATCTGCTTCACTCAGAAGCATTTCAAAAGACAGCATAGTTAAAAAAGAGAGAGCACGGGTATTCTGAGGGTTAGTTATGTATTAGTTACATTAAAAAACAGACAATATTACATTCCCATGCCTCAGAAAAAATTCTGAAGTCAATGATCAGAATAACTACAGAAAACAACCTTTTCACACTGTGTTTCAGAACAAAGCAGAAACATATTTTTCTTTTAATTTTGAATGTCTAGGAAATGGACCCTGGTCAAACACATAAATAGATTTGCTTATGCTTATCCCTATGAAAAAAAGTTTTTATACTGGGATTTGAGGATGCGTTTGAATGGAGGTTAGAGGATTTCTCTCCAAGCAGGGCATGTATTAGCCTTTGTTTTGACAATACATGACATACCAGAGCAAGGCTGTACAGCAGCACTCTGACCAGAAAGCTCAAAATAATAGCACTGTCTAAGGGGGATGGTTTACATGTGTTAAAATATTTTGCCTGGTTAACCTTGTATTGGTAGGCATTCTTAACCTTTTATGGAATGGTCTTATACTGGATTTCGTATAGCTAGATTACCAGTTTTTTTTCGCAGATCTCCTCTTGGCTCCTTTCCCCCTTTCGATAACATTGTGTCTTCCTGAATGAACCCTTCAGGGCAATTTCTCTGTTTCCTTTTTGTACAGCCACTGCCAGTAAGCTTTCTGTAGCCATCATATTTTATGTAGAGGCTGTACAGACTTGGGGCTGGATATCTTGACCAAAAAGATTCTGACCGTTTAACACCTTGAACTTGTTTCAAATGCTATAGTAACAAAAACAGAAATAAGTTCTTATGATGGGACCCTGAGTAATCCAGAGCTTTACGATGGATCTGTCTTGTATTTTTTCTAACACTTTGTATCTTGTAAATACTGACAAGCCTTATAAACTCAAAAGCCAGGTTTTACTAGACTGTAAAGTATAGTAGGTGGGTTTTGTTTGTTTTTACTAAGAAAACTACAACTATGTCAGAGGGGAAAAACTGAGCTGAAGTTGATAGACAAATTTAAATTTAAGGGGACTAATATATAGGACACAAAATAGAAACATAAAAACTGCTGGATGCATAACAGACTTTCAGGATTACAGGCAGTGGCCTTATGTATTAAAATACTCTCCAGGATGAAATTGTAGTCCCAATGTGTGCTTATTGGCAGGGCACAGCGGGCACAAACCTACAGACAACAAATTCAGTCCCTTATTTGTAAGCAGGATTTGGCTTGCAGTATATGAAGCTCTAGCCAAACCTGTGATACAGACTTCTCCATGAGCCAGTAATTTCAGTTTTATACACAGTGTTATCATTTTCAGAACCTCCGATCTTTTGCTTCTCTTGCTACTGGCACCAATTAAGAGGTGTGAGTTTCACTTAAGTCTCTTTATTAGCTTCCAGAAAAGTGCTTTTTACCTAATAAGCTACCTGATAATGAGACAGACAGAGAATTTCCATCATCCAGGGTCATTGCAGGCAAACTGCATTTATTTTTTCAATTCAGAATTCTTAGCTGAGAGGCACATCCTGAGCATCCTAATGACAGTTTTCATAGTTTCTGCACAGAAATTATAACACGGCAGCTTCCAATATTTCAAACCTAACAGGTAGCTTACAGAGACCTTACATACTATTTTTTCTTTCCGGAAAAAAGAAGGAATATTTGGTAAGCACTAAGAATTTTTTTCATGGCTAAGTCCTCTGTTTTCTTGTGCAGCTATACTGAGAAGGAAAGAGGATGGAGAGAACCACGGATTTTCTCACCACAAATTGAATAGGAGGATCTGTCTGTATACAGCCTTCAGAGATATAAACATGAGGTAGTTCGGCTTGTTCAAAGTCTGCCAAAGGCTAGTGACCTCAAGTGTATGATTGCTTTTTTACCTTTTTACCAAGAACTAACAAAACTCTACCTTCTTCCTCAGAGCTCCTTGTCACAGAATAATTATTATGAATGGTTGTCACTTTTCATTCAGCATCCCTGGGTTTATCCTTACAAAGTTATTTATAAAAAGTGTAAAATTAAAAAAGCATTTTTGGTCTTACTGTTTTTTCCAAAGCTATTTGCATTATCTTTTCACTGTGAGATACCATTATACTCAGATACACCCCTTAACACTAGGTGGTTCAGTTACAAAAGCCTAGTGCCAAAATGTTTTAGCCCCTATGCAAATTCTCTGGAAAGTGAATGTGAGTCAGCCACATTGTGGTGATGTGCTGCTAAACATGTCGCGCTGCAGGTACCGGAGCCTGCAGGGCACAAAGAAAAACCCAAGTAGTACAAACTGTAAAATTAACTAGTGAGAGCAAATGGGTCTTTCCACTAAATAAGCACATGTACTTTATTTGTCTGCCAAAAAAATATGGCATACAAAAAAAATATGTATCAAGTATGTGAAGTACAATGTCTACATCTTTACAGGTGTTGAGACAAAATGCAAAAGTTTTAACCAATACTGATACCCACATAAGATTTCCTGCTGGGGAAAGACCTTGTAGTGCAAAACAGTTTATAGTCTGAGTGATACAGATAAGATACTCATCACGGTCTCTCTGTTCCTACTAATAACACCAAGAAGTGTTAGCTTTGTCAGCTTCAGATGGACGGTGAATAGGTGAGTAGGTGAGACATTTGCTCTGAGCATCAAAACGTTACAGTATGTCTTGCCTCTAGAGAATGATCCAACTGCCTGTTCAAGTAGAAAAGAGATTCTTGTATCCTGTTGCATAATAAATGTGTTTTCTTCTTGGGATCATGATCGTATGTGAAATTTATTTACACATTTTGCTGTTTCTTGCCATTTTGTTGCAATTCTGTGCTACTCACTGTAAGACATGGCATTCAGTAAAATGAAAAATAATTTTAAGCTCCTCAATACTTTTGTCACGCACAAAAAAAAAGAAGTGAAAACAATCATCCTGTCTGTGCAACTTGTCACACAGCAAGGAAAGAAGAGGGAAAAAAAGTTTTGCTGCTACTGCATAAACTAAAAACATAAAAATAAAGGTACCAAAGAAACAACCTCTTAAAAGGTGGTATTTCTCTAGTAACCTACAGCTTTTAGTACATGGAAGATACATTATAAAACTAATAATGAAAACCAAGGAATAATTAAGAGAACAATGGAGCAACAAGGAAAGATTCCTTCACAAAAGGATACGTATGTGAACATTTTATATATATATATACATGTGTAATGCAGGTGTTCAATATAGAAGGACTGTACAAAGATTTATACTTCTGTAACTGAGAAAAGAGCCTTTTTTTTGTCCTTTTTTATTTCTTTCCAGTTGCTAAAAGGGTATGGGTAAAGAATCCATCTGAATTGTTTGACTGAGCACTACAGTTTAATTTTTTTCACTTATGTTACAACTTCTATGCCAAAATGTTGAGCAAGCAACAACCAACAGGAACAGAAAGACAGCTAAAGGCAAAGATAAGTGGTCCAAATACAATAATTAAATCCAGCAAGTAATTAGATGGGAGGGCAAAAACAGATTTAAAACATGATGGAAAGTGAATAATGGCAAAAGGAAGTGGGGAAACTATCTAGAGACTACTGTTAATGAACAAAAACCTATTTCATGATAAAAGGGATAAGTGGGATATAATGGGTAGATAATGAGAAGTTTCTGCAATGTGACTACAAATGAAAGAAAACAATCCAAATGATGTCTCCTGGGGAAGCATACAACACAAAGCTTAACCCTAGGTTTTAAAAGACCATAGAAATGAGATACATTGCTCATACCAATAACCTGAAACACCTCTTCTTCATTTCAGAATAATAATACCAATGCTCTCACAGGATTTCTTACTGTTATTATGCCAATGTACAGGGCGTTTGAAATGGAATTATATTTTTAATCTTCTTACTGTTCTCTATGAAACTTCACAAGTTATGCCGTATTTAGTTCAATTTTAAGTATGTTTAATATCTTCTGTTTTCACTGCGTCATGAAAAACTACTATTAATATCTTTAATTCTTCAAAAACTAACATTTTTGTGTATTTTTTTTCCCCATAGATAGGAATAGTTAAAACTGATGAAAGCACCAGTCTCTAAAATCCTTTAACTCAATTTTTCACATACTCATAGAAGCTCTAGTACACTACTGTTGTGAAGGTTATCAGAAAATAGAAAATAAATAAATAAATAAATAAAAATAAATAAATAAAGGATATATGTGTGTTTTCATAAATCTGTCTTGTATGAAATTTGGGGTTGGAGTAATAAACAGGATACCTTAATTCACCATGAAATGAATACATACAGTATCCTTGTGCTACAGTATGTATTAATATCTGTCATCTCAAAGGCATAGTTTATTCTGACTCAAATTCTGCGTAACCCACAAAAATTCAAGTTTGTTTCATGGTGCATACCACAGAACTGACGTTGAACACACAAGTTTTGATATGGTTCTTTTTTTTTTTCTTTTTCATCTGCTTCACAGCTCCAGGGGGACATTAAAGGGCCAAATTTTTGTTTCTGAATATACATGGAGTATATTTCATTTCCTAAAAGTCCAGGTCTACAACATTAAAAACTGCTATTTTAATTGTACTTTAATTCTAATGTATTTCGATTTTTTCTTACCTAGGGTGTTAGAATATCCTAGAAAAAAGAAAAAAATAAATAAAGACAAAAATATAAACAGAGAGAGACGCATGTATGTGCAAACACACCAGTACACATTTTCATAGATTATAAGTTAATTTAAAAAAATCATTAAGTGCTGAGAATTATAACTGAATCTCAGCATAGAAATAAACTTCAGATTATTGCAGAAGTATTACAATAAAGCTTCAGCATACTAAGGCTGTGAACTCTGGGGCTTTTCCTCACTAATATAAACTCTTAGACATAAAGTGACCTAGTGGCCCATGGACATTTATGCCAACAGACCTATACACTTGTCCATAGTTTCCTAACACTGCTTTCTCTTCCAGTTTCTATTTTTGTCGTCAACTTTTAAATATTCTTATTTACATTGCAGTCTGTCAGCATTCTCTCAATATGTTGCATTACTTTACTAGAGCTTAATGGCCTGACTCTCATTACAAACTCACAGAAAACAACACAGAACCAAAACAACAAAGAAAACCTGGAAAACCCTAACTGTCCTCTAAAGAAGATATATCATTAAAACAGAGCTTGTATATTAAAATAAAGTCTGGGTATTTAACTTATAAAGGGCTAATTTATGGCTTCTATGATATATATGCCACCATTTTGTCTATAAAAATCTTTCTACTAAATATTAAACTAAAGATTTTAGGTATTTCCTCACAAGGAACAATCTTGTATTATAAGCATGCTCTTAATATAAACCCAGGAAAGACATTTTTTTTCTGCTTTGGCAAGGTTTTGGTTCAACAGTTACTTGGAGGTAAAGTAGTACAAAAGTGAAAGCTTGTTTTCTTAGAAAAATATTTACTTATAAGTCCACCTCCAAGCCCAAGAACTAGATACTTCTATGATACATCTACGCCTAAACATATGTGGGTTTTAAACACCTTTTTTTTCATAAATACTTCGAGATTGGACCCGTCATATATGCAGGTTGCTCTAGTGCCTCATTAGCGAAAAAGATGGAATAAAACTACAACATCTATAAACAAGTAATCATGATTCAGTGAGAAAGATTGGATCTGGATGACAGGAGGAAACATGTAACTAAGGAAGGCGTCAGGTGGGCGTAGAAACTTTTATGCTTTGGTATTTATTACAATGAGTATTCATATGAAAATGATTGGAAAACTAATGACTGATGACTGATGAGAGAATATTTGCCTGGCTTCAACAAGCATCATTATTCAAACAAGTCTTTTCCTTCCCTTCATTTCCTTTTCATGGAAATCTACCGATGTTCTCATTAGGGATATTGGACACAAACAATAACAAATTATAATAAAGTTACCATGTCACACTTATTCACTTCAATGTCTATAGTTCCCCTCACATTACTAGGAGCAAATCATAACATCTATCAATTTCCCTTTAACAAAGGCATCAGAATCAATATCCATTACTAGGCACTTTGGCTTTAGATATAACATCTTCCAACAGCATCCTTACTGGCTCAGCTCAGGCTCAGCGCTGCGTGCTCTGTCTTTAGTCTCATTGCTATGATATTTGATTTTTTAATGCTACCTTCCATACTCTGTTAGAATTATTTGAGATTTTCAATTGGCATCAGTACCAAAGAATTGAGTTTCTTTTAACAAAGTATTTTAATGACAACATTCCTGAAGGAACTCTTTTTTTTTGTGCACTCATCTGAAAGTAACAGGCAATTAGTGAACTCAACACACTATGCATGTTAGGGCCCAGGACCCTAAAGAAGCATGCAAGATAATATATCACCTGTCTTTAAAGAAACAAGCAAACAGTTTTATGAGAAAAAAAAAAAAAAAAAAAAAAAAAAAGCTTCTCAACATGGTTCCCCTCACACTGTAGATGGATGAAGATAAAAGTTTCAGAACAAATTTAACAGATGGTAAACTTGGCTGCCTCCTGTTTTGAAATCCATTCAGCGCCATCTCCCAGAACTTTACCTCTTTAAGACATTTCTGGAGAAAGGTTCCCATGATAGGGTGTTTACAGCTATTACCGAAAGGCTTCGGTTAATAGGGACAAGACACTCTTTCCTTAGGAGCTAATCCAAGGAACCATAATTTAGGATATAGGGCTGTCCTGAGCAAAATTGAAGGTATTCCTTAGAAAATTAACTAAATTAACTTTGGCAATGCCTATAATGAGAGAGTCATGAAGAAAACTTATAGTTATGTACAAGTCTACAGGCAGTGGTTTAATTCTTAAATCCTAACTCTCAAAAATAGTTTCACTTTTCTGTTTTAATCCCATAACAATCAATACTTGGTTTAGGATATAGAGTGTTCTAGCCAAGACTAACACAACAAGGGAACAGGAATGGAAGAAAAGGATGTCATTTGTAATATTCTGGCCTTTGAAACAGAACCACAGAATCACAGAATCATCTAGGTTGGAAGAGACCTCAAAGATCACCTGGTCCAACCTCTGACTTAACACTAACAAGTCCTCCACTAAACCCTATTACTAAGCGCTACATCTAAATGTCTTTTGAAGACCTCCAGGGATGGTGACTCAACCACATCCCTGGGCAGCCCATTCTAATGCCTAACAAACCTTTTGGTAAAGAAGTTCTTCCTAATATCCAACCTAAACCTCCTCT
This sequence comes from Oxyura jamaicensis, assembly GCF_011077185.1. NCBI lineage: Eukaryota > Metazoa > Chordata > Aves > Anseriformes > Anatidae > Oxyura > Oxyura jamaicensis. The sequence goes on from NC_048893.1 coordinate 93,840,503, forward strand.
GGCGCAACTTTAGCCCATTCCCCCTCGTCCAATCACCAGGCACATATAATTTTCCCCCAAGAAATGGCAACTGTATCTGTCCCCACTCCACTTCCCTCCCCCTGCCGAAGCATTCATAAAAACTTGCTTACTCTTCTAACCTTGAGTGTTTGGGGACTAGGTAAAGATATTATGCTAAGCATTATGCAGACACAGCCTTAAGTTTTATTTCTACATAGGCCACTCAGGATCGTAGTAGCTAAGTAGCTAAGGCTTTTTCCAATAAAAGGAATATGACATCATGCAATCAGGTATGACATTTTCATACTGCTAAAGCAAGACAAACAGAACGCATGGAAGTTGTTAAAAACCTCCATGCATTTGTCTCACACTGAGGTCAAGAGGTGAAAGTAGTCTTCTCATATAGACTTTTTTTTTTTTTTTTTTTCCTGAGAAATACTGAGAACATGTGGATATGGTGACATGAAACTGTGTATGGGAGATGCCTTTTCTCTTTATTCAAGAGAAAAGGAGATTGACAAAGCTGGCTACAGCCAAGAAGGTCTAGAAAGTGTAACCATGTGTTAGCAAAGCACTAGAATGGGAAGCACTGTGCTCTTTCTTCTCAAGAGCAATCAGCTGTGTGGGTACTCATTTGGGCAGTAGTATTCTACAGGAAATAGTATCACACAGAGAAACTGAAGTGTCATAATGCACCATCTAGCCAGCGGAGGTCACCATTATTTTTTTCTCCTTATGGAGAAATCTTTGATTTTGTTGTTTTCTCAAAAAATATTATTATTATTATTATTCAAAGTTATTATTCAAGCAATAGAGGGAGAAGTCATTGCTCTTGAATAGCCAACCACAAGTCCCTGATTTTGGTCTGTATTTGCTAGAAACTGCATCATATCATTTTCATAGTTCTGGAGGTTATGAAAAGAGATTGGCATTAAGAATTCAGAGCTTTTGCAGGTTTTCATGAGAAGTGATTTACTGGACTGATCTTTTTTGGAAACATTCATGAAAGAGAAATGAGAAAAATGAATAAAGAAATATATAATTTTCTCTACAAACAGGGCTTTCCACAAGGCTTATGCAGTACCAACATCCTTGAAATGGATCTAGTTACTGTTAACTAGCATGCTTTCACTCTGCAAAAGGTGAATTTCACTAGAAAAATCATATACAAGCCAAACAAGCCATATACAAAGAAAAACTTAGTAATTACACAAACAGATTTGGGTTTCGACTTTTCCATCTGTGATCAAAATAAATACTGGCCAGTGTTAGTACGACAATGAACTAGAACTCCATTGTAACATGGAAAACAGCTTCAGCCCATGTTACAGAAATTAAAAACAGAAAGAAAAAGAAAAAAAAGAGAGAGAGAGAGAAAGACTTTTTCCTCATGATCTGATTTACAAAGTAGGAGTAGCTTACAAGTCCCACACTAGGCAGTGGCACTGGGAAAAAGGCCAGCATTATTGCTGGCAGCAATAGCATTTCTAAGGGGTGTGCAGTTTTAGCACTCAGGAGATGACTATCTGTGATTGCTTCTGATCAGTCCTGGAAGACTCACAAGCACAGTGAAAACCTGTCCTTAAGCAATGCTTTACTGTTGTGTTCGTTCCTGGGAAGCTCTCCAGAGAAACCCCAAACCACCTCTTCTCTCTTTATAGATTCCTTTCTTGGAATCTTCCTGTACTCAGGGTCTCAGGAAAAAAAGATTCTTAATTCCTCCCCAAAGTTTTGTGAGTTTCTTCTCTTCCATATCCTAGAGTGCTTTAGCCCTTCTGCAAATTTCTTCACCTATACTATCACAGCTCAGAGGTACCAAATATTTTCTCTATCACATAGTGCACTATCACACAGGTATCACATAAAGAGTATACTACTACATCAATGCACGTGGTGTACATTGCAGGACCAAAGCCAAAAAGCACAAGCAGCTGTTGTCAATAGAGAGGCATAAACATTTCTCTAAATAATAATTCTATCCTCAAGCCATGTTCCTTCTGTTTTAAAGTAACACATACAGGAGGAGCCAATATTGTACTAAAATCTTTGTGCTTGTTATTGCAGTGGGTTCTTGGAACTGTTATCTGAAAGTCAACTGCTGAAATCTGGTACTGAGAGCTGTCATCTGCTGCCTGCCTACAAGCTGCCAGTAGGTTTTTATTTCTATTGCTATGGAAACAAAGGTTGGAGTAATTCATAGGAAAAAAAAAAAAAAAAAAAAAGTGTTTTAAACAGCCAGAGTTTTCAAACTTTGACCCAAGATGGAAGTTGCCTTTATTATCCAAAAAGGTCACAATAAGAGTGTCTGGCAGGAGTTGTACGTGGCATTCCCCCTTGTTCTGGTCCCTCAGCTGTCCAAACCACGAGCTCAGCTAGGTTATATCATGGAGTCTTTCTGACCGATGTACCCGCCTTCCCAAGGACCTCAGGTATGTGGGGGCATTAGGAACAACTGAGTTTTGCTACACTTGGAAGCAGGACAGAGATGGATAGCGTATCACACATGGGAATCTGGAAAAAGATTGGCAATTTCCACAGGTTAACTTGCCTAAAGATTCCCATATTGTGTCCAGCAAATGTATTGAACTGTTCAGGATGCATTTCTCATTCCAAGTATAAAAGTTTTCTGAATAATTGGAAAAAATCAACTCTTTCAAAGTCTGTTATATACCTTTACATAATACTACCATTATGGTATTTTAACAGTATAATGTAAGAACAGGAGTCGAAATTTACCCATCTTCAAGGCTGAAAAAAAAAATTATTAGCAGGCTCCTACATCTGTCACGTACTGAAACATTCACATAGGTGCTTTTATTACTGACATGTAATGCATTACTGACAGGTGCTTTACATCCTGACAGTGATGGACTAGGAATAGCTATTATAAACATTTGCTAGCTTTCTCCCATCCAGTTTTCCTCTCTGATATTTTGAAAATTGATTCATCCATTTAACTTCATACATGGCAAGATGTCATTAATTTGTTAAGGTATCCCAACTTTTCTATTTTTTTTTTCCCAGGTAGCGTTCATGGTTTGGAGCAATCATTTGGCTTTTAAAATCAGCAGAAGGAAAACTGCAGTTTAATTACTTATTTGAATCTTCTGCCGATGGCAGTGTAGTGAGCTTGTATGTTTTATGTACTCATTATTAATGGAATGTAATGGTGTCTCACTACTGATTACTTGGTCCTTTGCCTATTACTGCTCCATGTACAGTTTTTCATAGACTTAACTGATGCTGATTTCTTCCCTTCCTCCTTTCTCCCCGTCTGTCCAGTCCCACCCGTCCCCCTGGGACACCCCATTTCTTTGCCATATCCAAGCTTCTCTTTCCTCCTTGTTACCTGAAGTGCACTAAGAGAGATGGTTGTGTTTCTCCTTGGTCAGCAAAATGTCCCCTAGCCTCCCCTACACTTTTGTCTGATTACTATTTTAAATGATTCAAGGACTAAAGTCAAAGGTGGCATGATTTGACATAGTGTTTTCAGCCAAATACAGTTAGCAAAGCGTTACCAAGGATGTATTTCAAGTTTTTAATAGTAGCTTTTCATAAAAGTAAAATAGGGCTTCTCTTGTCCCTATCATTTTTGATTCAAAACAAAGCAAAAAGGAAACAAGAAAATAAATAAATAAATAAATAAAAGAACAACAACAACAACAAAAAAGAATTTTATTCTAACCCATGTCACAACTGGAAGAAAAGTCACGGTACTTAAAAAATAAGAGTTTGGTCTTTATTTGATTTATCATATTAGAAACCTTAGTGTTGTTTTTCCATTCTTCTAATCCTATATATGAAGGGTAGAAATGGATTTCTCGAGATGGATGATACTATAGGATTACCTAATCATGCCATCACTTGGACACAGGAAATTAAAAGCAAAACAAGAAACAGAAGATGACTCAGGAGAAGTGCAGAAGTGGCAGTGCCTCTCCTCTACCAGCTCACAGAACTTGGGGAAGAAATTAGTCTCTGATGGCCTGCAGATATTTACCCTTTCTTTAGAGATTATTTCAAATAAGTCTGAGAAAGGTCCTTGTATGAAACATCTTTATTTTGCCTTTGCAGTCTCCCTGCATACCTCCTATGACCAGGAGGATCTCAAGGAGGCTTCAAGCATTCTGAGAAGAAAATTAAGTAAGGGTGGTCAGGAACAAAGAATGTGGAGAGAGCAAAGACAAGGACAGAAGTGACATTTGGAGAATTTGGAGACGGAAGAAGGTGCTCAGGATAACTGGAGATGCAGGAAGACATGGTAACTTTTGTGCATTGGAAGCAACTGGGTTTCAAAAGATGTCAAGGTGCAACTAAAAAGAGGGAACACAGACACAAGGAGGAATTTGAAAGAAGAGTGGACTCATCAAACGGCCACACAAACATCACTCATAAACTATAAGATGAAATTTAGGTTTTGATCAGCTACTACAGTCAGTAAGATACATAACTGCTGGCAGTTACATTTTTACTTAATTATTTCATTGCAATGTGTTGTCAGGACATCCCAAAACATGCCTGCTTTCCCAGATCTAGCAAGCCTATTTAGGGCTTTATGTTTCAAACACTATAATGTCAGACTTCTCTGACATTACTACTGTCACTTAACCACCTGCAGTTTTCAGTTTCTAAAATTGCTGCTTTTTATAGATAAACCATTACAGCAAGTCAGAAAGTTTAGGTCTTTTTATTAGACCAGAGAAGGATTTTCTTTCCTAATAATTATTTCATTTTATGGATAGGTCAAGTATCAAGTCCAGTTTTTATGTTTCTTAGCCATATGACAAAAAAACAAAAAAACAAAAAAAAAAAAAAACTTGCTTGTAGTGGAACAGGTTTTGAGATGGACTGAACAGATCAGCAGAGACATTACAGTCATCTTTGCCTTATAGGAATCTCAAGTGACACCCTATCACACAAGATCCCAGCAGAGCAGACATGGAGTTGAGCATAATTTGATGTTCCTGATTGACTCAGCTCTTGAGTCCAGGGGTTCCAAACTCAGAAACCTACTGAACAATATACTGAAGCCTCTAGCACACCTACCTAAGAAAGGCAAAACACCACAATTTTTCTGAGCATTTCTAAAGTTTTTTTTTCCTGAGGATCTGGATTCCAGTTCTGGGGAGTTCTGGCTGGACTCAAGAGTCTGTAGTTGATCCACTGTGAAAAAACAACATGGACCAGTGCAAAGAGAGAGGATTATTTCTCTGCCAGTCTCCAAATATGGTAACTGGTTCACTAAGTTTCTCACTTTAGTTGTGGGTTTTAGTTATTTTTTCCCAGTTGTTTCGAAACGTCTATTATTTCGCAGCTGCTGGCAAACTCGTGGCTTCTAACTTTCTTTCTCTAAGTGAAGCACTCCAAAATAATGCTCCCTGAATTTTGTCAGTCTCTTTTCCACTAAGTTTCAAGGGCCTGTTATAAGAAGTGCCAATTGGAGACAGGAGTCTTTTTTGGCAAGGGTTGCTAGAGTCACTTTGGCATGTCACAAACCAGTAGGGATATATCTCCTGGAGTGGTCCTCCCAGAACTTGACAGCTGTTTATAGTCTATGCTTCTGCACAAAATGTTTCTGATTTCATTATTACAGGCACTAGCTATCCCACAGAATTTTATTCCCCAGAAGAACCATATGAACAAAACTGCCTAAAAAAAAATTTGCAAAAAATGACTCTTTGGTGCAAATATGGTCACACCATACTTTGTATTTAGAAGTTGCTGGAGTGTGAATGATTTTTGCTCCTTGGAGAATTCCACACATGGAGTTACCGCTTGACAGAGCCCTATGCAACAGCGTCTGTTCTCTAGCGAGCATCTCTTAGAGAGCCAATGACAGTTCTCTCATCAGTGATTTGTCTCAAAAGAAACAAGAAACTAAAATCTTGACATTTTCTAAGATTTTATGCCAATGTGAAAAGTGGGATAGAATTCTCCATTTATAAGAATATGCACTTATTTTCTTGAGAGGAGTTATTTGAAAGAGGCTATGTATTGCTATATTAAAGGGCACAAACGGAATGGACTGGAAGAGAGTAGTCGCTGTGAAGTCTTAAGGAGCAACGAAGATCCTTCCCTGTTGATGAGGTTTGGAGTAGTGATAATAAAAGTGAAAGATGTTCATCCAAAGCGTATTGTAGAAAGGTGGAGTTATGGCTTTCCTTTTGCATATTTATTTACTTATCATTGGTGATATGCAAAACCACGTTAATTCTAGTCCTGCACTTTTTATAAGCCAGACTACCAACCAAGTTAAAATGCATGGAAAGTTTGTGATGATTAATTAATATTTTTTAAAGCATTATGTAATCATTTCCATGGAATTTTTGGCAGGCAGGAGAATATTTTATCTACCTGTTAAAGAGTATATAAATCAGTAGTTCCAGTATACTGCAGAAATGTGGTAAAAGTATGTAAGACATTTCCATTCTCCAAAATAATCTATTGGCAACCAGGCAAATAAATGTTAGAAAGATAAGTGCTCAAGCACTTAAAGTGTCCAGAACAAGAGAACAAGGCAAAATCTACGATATTAGACAGAAAATATTATCTTGCCAATGCTTTTACATGGAATTTTAATTGGCTGCACAGTGAGTGCAAATTACCATTTGTGATTTGTTGCCACTACTACGTTTCATTACAGTAAAGTAGTTTTTGGAAAAAATAGGTAACAGATCTGCTTCATTTTGTATGTTCTAGTGCAGAAGCTCTCTGACAAATGGTAATTGCTGTATCAGAAAGGTCTAGCTAATTTTCAGTGTTCCACAATCATGCCGCTATACCACAACAGAGAAATTGATAAGGCAATTGCTTTACAATATTGAACCAAAAATAAACAGCTGAAGATATCGTTCTGATCTTTCACTGACAGGGGAAGGAGAAGTGAGGTGGAAAGGCTGTTTTAATCTTTTAACACTGGTTGATGCTAGAAGAGACACTTCTCTCCTTTTTTTCTTTAATATGTGGCTTCAGGGGAAAATGTTAGGAAGAACCAGTCCAGAGAAACTGCTGTAAAAATAGAAGTATAGACCTTTGTATGTTGAGAGATTGTCTTGACTGTATTTTCCCAGCCTCATGATGACTGCTCTTTCAATCCAGCCTCCTCCTTTTCTGTTTATCATTCACAGTGTTTTCACTCCTCACTTGGACCTCCTCTTATCTTTTTCCTTTGTCATGTCACATTCTCCCTTTTCCTCTACAATGTCTCAGTCCACTTTTACAATATCCTCCCCTAACCAGAGCTGGCTGAGGAAAGAATATAAAATACGTTTACTCTGTCTCACAGACAACTGGAAACGTCCTGTATTCCAAAAGGTTTACCCCTCAAAACTTGCATAAAACCCCAGGATCAGGAGGCTGGGTACTTCATAACTCTTTAACAAGTAACAGTATTCTCACCACCCTAACTCACACTTGGTATCAGCAGTAGCAGCTTAGCAAGGGATTCAAAACACATCAGCCAGAGACTGTAGTAGATAGCACACAACTTGTAACTTCAAACAATTACAAACTTTGCCCCAAAGGGAGCCTAGTATTTCTACACAGATTACATTACCACAGAACACAAGCTTGTTACAAATATTGGTTCACAGGATAAGAGAAAGACCAATCAATCCCAAAGAATCAATCCCAAAACAAAATCTCTCTTCTTCTAGCAGATGGAAAAAAAAAAAAAAAAAAAAAAAAGAAAAAAAAAAAGGCTTGTTTGCTCACTCTGCCAAAAGCATATTAAAACATCCCTATTCACCTCCTTTTTATGGACTTCATTTTCCTGGACTTTGCTATCACCTCATCTCCCTCTGTTCATCATCAGACATCATTAAGCTCTCTTGAACTCTAAAGGTTAATTAGAACATAATTGTTCTTTACAGTGACTGATACAAACCCTCTGGAGATTCAGAGGCTTTTTTCAGTAAATATGTATGTTTTTGCTTTTGAAGTTATGAAGTAAGGAACACATGAAATACACAGTAACGTTTTATTCAGCTGGAGAATCAGGGAAGTAGTGGAAGTAGCAAAACAAGCAAACAAACCAAAAACCTGGTTCATATCATGACTTTAAAAGATTTGCTTACTGTGAGGAAATAAAACCTCCCTACGCCACCCCAGACTCATCCATCTCCTTCTTTCTCCCCAGTCAAGAAAACAAGAAAGATGTTCCAACATCTCCAAGATTAAAAGTTTTTTTCCTTTTAAGTGATTAATAAATAAATAGAACACAACCATTACATTTTCGGATCTCTTCTGAAAGCACTGACTTGGATATTGATAAGCAGTTACTATCGCAGGATTAAATCAAATCTAAGCAGCAACTACATAAATAAAGCAGTGGGGTGTCTTGAGAAACGGGTTTAAATGAATTGACATGACAGAAAAACCCTTCTGATTCATATTTTTAATATCATTTGCGAAATACATGCAGACTGTCAGCATCAGTCGCAGCAAATGAGCAATTTATGAAATTTGTAACTAGGATTAGCTGTGGATTTCAACTTTGTTTCTCACACAGCTATATTCAGTTTTAGTTTTAAAGTGGGTTTACCACTCTGCTTATCTGCATATCAGTTGGATACAGAAAAGTGCAGGTAAATCATACCAGAAACAGAAAAACATCCTGTTACACATTATGTCCTCAGGATCCCAGACTTTCTGTTTTGTCCTGCCACAGCACGTCATAGTAGATCACAGTAGATGAGCATTACAAATACTTAGGAAAAAAAAAAAGAAAAAAAAAAAAAAAAAAGATTGGGTTATTGTTAGCATGCATTTTGCACATTTGGAAAATCTGAATTAGCTTAGATTCATGTGTGCCAATTTTGCAGGGTGCGTTTTCCATTAGGGGTTCAAAATCCATGGAAATCTGATTTTAGATAAACAGTACTTCCAAATATTAATGTGCTGAACTACAGATGGTAACATGCATCCAGTTGGATGCCCTAAATACTGTCAATTTAACCAAACATTTTGGAAAAGAACCTCTCAAGCTCCAAAAGGCTTACAATAAAAGAGAAAAGATAATCCATAAAAAATATCTTGAAAACGATTATCTGTGGTGGTCTTTTTCTTTCTAATTAAAAGAAAATTTTGGTTCCCCAAAACCAGTTTTGTTTTTAATTTCCTTTCTAAATTATTAAAGGGTGTTGCCTGTTTTTGTAATTCTTGAGCTCTATTAGGAGATAAAGTTCAAATAGTCAGGATATGCATACAAGCAGTGAACATTTAAATTCAAGTTTCTAACAGAAACTAGGTCAATTCTGTGTGCCCACAGTGCTTTTTGAAAGGTGTTCAAATGTCTCACTAATAAAAAAAAAAAAAAAAAAAAAAAAAGATGTAGAAAAATGTAGATGAAAGCAATGAACTTGAAAGAAAAAAATCACTAAGATACAGGAAATAAAAAAAATCAGAAGATATTGTTCTCATTCCCTTTTGAAGAGCCTTGATCACTGGTACAATCATTTTCTCATTCACTTCTCAAATCAGAACAACTTTTGAGCAGCTATTTCACCCCATATATTTAAAAATCTCATGAAAGTAATGTTGCATTTATTAAGAAAGCTTCTCCTAACTCTAAAGCTGTTTTCAAAATAAGCATAAAGATTGCTTCCACAAAAGTTCGTGCAAGTGTTCCACGTTGCATTGCCAAATCTAGCATATTGTTTGATTAAATCAATAAACAAGTAATCTTGTTGGCATAACACTCTCAAGAATCTTGATAAACACTTCAGTTGGGTATCTATTAAAACTTCTGACTGCTTACAATTATTTTCTATTATGGTAACATGTGTCAAGCATCAAAAAATTATTGCTTATTTGTTTCCCACGTCAGTCCGCCTAGACATGCAATTTTCATTTTCTGTTTTCCACTTTTAAACATGAAAAGATAAAGTAAGAGTGGTAGAGAAATTTAACATTAATTGCTAGTAAAAACAGCATCATCATTTAAAATCACGCCATGCCATTAGACTTTGTTATGATAAACTACTGGGTTCATTTAGTTTGTATATCACTTAGACCTTTCACATTAGATGAAGAAATGACAAAGGTAGAGTTCATGCAATCAGCTAGTAATACATAGGAAATAACTAGTTGCCAGCTGCTCCACCATAATTAATGGAAGGGTGGAATACCAATTTATTCTTGAGCAAAATGAGATTATACTCCTGGGGATATGTTTAATCTCACTAGGACAAGGTGGTGCAATTACAGCAATCAAGAGTAAAATTATTGGAAAACCCAAAAGGTACTTAGAGATGAGTATGGACATACACAATTTAAATAAGACTGAATCCCTTCCATCACCATTAGTGCATTTTATATTCAGAATCGCTTCAAGTCATCACACTTTACCTATAAGAAAAAGCACATGACTGGATTTCTGGAGGCCAGTAACATACTATGCAACAAGAGCTCAGAAAGCAATGAATTTGGAAAGGTTGTTAAAACTGGGCTTATATAATCACCTGATAAATGACAGTTATTCCAAATTTACAACTAAATAAAATAATAACTCCTATCAACATTTTGCTCTACCATTTAATTCAGAGCAGTTGAATAAGTGCGAAAAACTATTTGTTATAGTTTGTAATGTTTCATAAAAGTGTCTATGGAAATAATCAGATTTTTCAAAAATGTTAATAAGCATGTAAAGATGCTTTACTTCAGCTTTCTAATTACAAGAAACTGTTTGCAACATTTTCTTTACTATTACATTTTCTTTCAAGGCCAGGCTGGATGGGGCTTTGAGCAACCTGGTCTAGTGGGTCCCTGCCCATGGCAGGGGGTTGGAACTGAGTGGTCTGTAAGGACCCTTCCAATTCAAATTATTCTATGATTCTGTGATACACAGATGTCGCAGTCACTGCAAGAGGGAATATACACTCTGTCAATTAAGTCCAACCAAAACACAGCTAGCCTAAGAAGACCAGAACAATAATATTAGCTGCCCACCTATAACTGATATAGAAGACCTCTGGAGGTCCTCACTGAAGACCCATGGATCAAAATAGAAGGACATTCTGTAAGTGTCAGCACAGTGACTTTACTTAACTATTTTACTGCTTTTAACATAAGCTTATACAAGTCTACTATGGGATCTCTGAACATTAACTGCCTACTAAACCTTGATAAAATCCTCATCAGATGCTGAGAACTACTGACAATTTTATAAAAACAAGCTTCCAGTCTTGAAAAAGAAAGCATAGACCAGAGAATAACTATGTTCCAGTGATAATTAACAATGAAGGTGAACTTCACATGACAGTCTTTTGGGTGAAACCAGAGCTCTCTGCCACAAGAGTCAGGGCTTAAGGGCACCAGCCAGCCCTGCTGGTACTGCTCAGCCATCCTCACCAGGCCTGATCCTGACCCAGCCTGGTCTCAGGGGTACCCAATGTCCACGACTGCCCCTGTCCTGCCCTGCACCCTGGCTACCCAGCCCTGCCCTGCCACCCCAACACTGGGAGGCCCCCACTGCCCCTAGAATCCCTCATTACACCCCAAAATGCAGATACTTTCAAGCCCTTTTTCTTCTGCCTTCCCCTCTTCTCACATACGAATATTTGAGATACATAGCAAGCTTATCCTCTCTTGATTTCTTGTTGCTAAAAGGATGGCTCTTTCAGGTCCTTTAATCAGTATAATCAAGAGTATACTTATTACTTTCCAAGCACGTATTGCAGTTCCAATTGTTAGAATAACAAATGAAAAAAGGGAACAGTAAACCCCTCTGCTAGTTGTTTTCAGTATTCATTCATTTCACCGCAGTATTTTTAGCTTGCTGCTTACTATTATTCACTTATTCCAGAGCCAAGACTTGTCAAAGCTTTCAAGAACTGTGGGTGAAAAATTACTTTCAAGACCTTCAGCTGGGAAAAATGACAAGTCTGGCTTTGCCTTTCTTTTGCAAAACACCTCTCAGGACAAGCACAATGCATTTGTAACAATTCAAGTAAAACTGTTCTGCGCCATGCAGTAACTTGTTTTATTATTGTATGAAACATCATTGTCTGTAGCCTTCAGAAAGACCTCAAAATGCCGCTCACTACAATAGTCTTACTCACAATGTATCCATTCTCCTTTTTCATTTACATTTGAAAGTGCGGCTCCTCGGCTTCACTACAGAACAGCATTCACAAGATTAAGTATTTCTGCCCGTTGAAAGGATACCTTTGAAAAAGTGAAAACTTTCGTCCTAATTTAAGAGAACTTAATTTCTCCAACATACCCTGTTATCTACCTTTATAAACCCTGTTCCAACAGCACTGATTAGCTACCTTTTAAATCTAGTTTTTCTTTACCGAGTGATTATAAAACAAGTCATTCAGCACTAGAGGATACACCATGCTGGGAAAAAAAATAAATAAATAAAAAATTAGGTTTTGGAATAAGTCTAGCTATGCAACAACTCACAAGTTAAAAAGAGTGACAAAGCCATTATGTTTAAAGACAAAAGAATGATGTATGGAAGTTGACTAAATCAATAACTAATTGTAAAGTTTTCATCCAATCCTAGAGTTAATCCAATAACTGAAATTTGCTGCTGGTCACCTGAGTCCTATTTAGCAGGGTCAGCTCATAATTCAGGTGACTTTTGTACTTCTCATCGATTCTGGTTAGCAGCAGATTGGGGGTTCAGATAAGGCTGTTCATTTTTCAACAATGATTCAGACTCAATGAGAACAATTACACCAGATGAAATACCTTTGTATTTAATGGTTAAAAACTTGTGGGGAAAAAAATCTCTCTCTATTTTTTTTTTATTCATCATATCCTAATACCAAGTCTCTGTGCAGATACAAACTGCTAGTTTTATTTTCCCATTCATGCTCACAAAATTCATTTAAATTGTATTACAGTAGCATCTGTTGATGCATTCCTAATACAATACATGCAACTAGTTCCATGCAATCCCCATATTTTTCAGGGCATAGCATACTTATCAGGCCAATGGAAAGCTGGAGAAGAAGCAGACGCAAATAAAAATGGAAGAAATCTTTAGAAATTTGAGATGTTGTTTCAGTTACAGAAGAAAAAAAAAAATACTTTCTCTTCTTTCACCATGACAACAATACAATATTCCTATGAACTAGAGCAGTAAGCTTTTAAGCTTTTCTACATCAGTTATGAACCTTCCAAAGAGACTGCAGTTATAATGATTAAGATGAATGCCAAAAAACAGTAAGTATAGTAGAAGTTCTTAACTCTTGATTTATATAACTAATAATATGACTAATATAAACACACTGTTCCAAAAACTCTGAAAGCAGCTCCACAAAACAGAATCATCTTTGTATGCCCATCTGTACCCAGTCCACATCACCCAGTTTAAACCTATTCTCAGACCTATAGAAGCTTATGACACTGCTATAGTTTCTGCAGGTGAAGGGTAACTAAACAAATGAAACAAAAGTTGAAAGGTTCTGATTTAGAAGCAAAAATAAGTCCTCTGTCACCCTGACCAGACGATTAGCAAATTCTGTTTAACCACTTAGCTACTTAAATTTTACCAGGAATTTGTAGCTGGCTTTAAGAGTAGGTAAACTGAGTTACCTTTTAAAATAAATTAAGAAAATACAAATTCAAGTATCAGATTTTCCATGTATGTTAAAAATATGTCAAGGAACTGAGAAGGTAAGATGATTGAATCTTGTTTGACAAAATCATTTTCACAAAGTTTTATTTGCAAATTCAGCAATTATTTTTTTCACTTATGCACAGTTGCTTAAAGTTTGCCAGTCCCAGTTGTCCCACGTAAGTCAAGAACACCTGCATTAAAGCGTTTGTCAATGTTCTTTCATTTCTGGGACAAGAAACAAGCGATATAAAAGACTGCATATTTATCCGTTTATCTCTATTATCTGGCAGCATGCTGTAAAATACAGACCATTTATTCACCATTTCTCTCTCTCTCTCTTTTTTTGATTTTTGTTTTTTTTTTTTGGCAAGTTTGCTGTCAGCCCTTTCCACCCAAAATATCTTGGACCTTCCTGCCATCTTCTTTTCTAATTCTAACACAGATGAAAGAGGATATCTTCCTTTTTTTTTTTTTTTTTTTAATGGAAGGAATTCATTTAATTTCTGCAGTTAATTGCTGCAGAGGCCTTCCTCTAAGTCAATTTTTTATCCCAGCTGGCTCATTTTGTGAATGTTCCTGAAATAACAATATCATTTGACGCACTCCAATGATTAGAAATTAACTTACCTATTTGCCTAAGTGGGTCTTCACAGAGAACCCACTGTAGTGAACTCCAAGAACTCTTGGAGCTCTGTCCTGTCAGAACCAACATCTCTAAAAACAAAGGGATAATCTATTCTCAGTCCTAAAGAGCATCTTCCTATATTAGTATAGAAAGCAGATTATGAAACCTATTCCTATTTCGTGACCAGAAGCTGTTGAATGGGGGTGGCGAGTGGAGAAGTAGATATTTAATTCTCATGTGAGCAGAATATAAATAGCATTCCTACTTCTGGTGCATATCAGTAAGCAGTTCTAACACAATTTCTATTCACACTGGCTGGGAGGTGCCCTTTGACTCCTGCCTAAGACAGAGTATAGGACTTCTACTGGCAAAATTGCACTCTGACAGGTAAATTGCAGAGAACAGTTTGGAATTATGCTGATTTAAAAGGAGATACAAACAAAAGATCAGCAAGGCTTACCATATTGCAGGCTTGCTGCCAAACCTCTGAGCTCTGCAAATATGAGGGGTTTGAGGCATTAGCGTAGCAAGTACAAATATTCCCCACCCTCCAAATACTTTGCAGAAAGTGTTGCATCTATGAAATCAAAATTTATGTTTAAATATGCCGTGTTCTATGAACATAAGATTTTTATTAAATTACACTGTGAGCAAAGGAAACTGAGTTATTACCCTAGAATTGCTTGCTTCAGGACCTCTAGGCCAAATTCTGTCATACTAATGATTGCTAATAGTAAGTGACATTATAGCTATGTCTGTATAAACTTTACTTACTCCAGACCCCAAGAAGATACCTCATAATGGCTCGGGCCCATGACTGAATTCTCTCTCTTAAAACTTAATTCCAGTGCTTAGAAATTATCACCCTCTGGGCTATCCTACAATGTGGCTTTGGAAATATCCAGGTCTCAAATCCTGTTAGGCCATGCTTTTTACATGAAAAATCAATCACATAACTTATGCACTGACCTTCTATTTCTTCAAAACAGCTATTTAAAATGCTTGCAGTCATTGCCTTCATCAGTCTGTACTTGGGACAAAGTCATGGCACTTTCACAGAGTATCTTTGTGCATCAAGTAAATACCTGTTTAAAACAGTGCTTCAGAGCAACATTTTTTTTATAAAGGAATGTTATTTTCAAGTAAGTTGTACATAGATGGTCTCTTCTACTTTCAAAAACTTTTGAAAAAAAAAACAGTAGAAAGACTTACAGCAATTTACTCCAGAGACAGAAGAAATATAGGAAGGTGATTTTTAATTTAGAAAATCCCCTGTCATCTGTGCTTGTTTGATGAAAGAGAAGATGCAAGGCTTGGATGCAAATCTGTAGAACTTGATTTCATGCTAAGGCAAGTTCTCTAGCTCAGCTGCCTAAAGATTTTTCTGTGCAAGCAGAATGCCATATCTTTAAAATTAATAGGAAACTTTAGCATGAGACACTTTGTAGTTGAGCAAAGGCAGTATAATAAAAACTTTTGTTTCAGTATCCTGTCTTTTAAGAAAACTCATGCAATTGTCCAATTTCTACATGAGCCAAGATTCATTTATTTACTGTCCACACTGACTGAGTAACATTACTAAACAAATCCCCTCCAGCTACATATACCATCTGCACACCTCACAAATATGGCCTAAACTTTATAATGACTTCCAAGATAAGACTTTGGATGCCATTTAATACCATGGTAATGCTTGCCATGTGTTAAAGCACTGTACAGGATTTATATGTTTGTTTATTTCAAAGCCAACATTCTTAGTTTAAATATTTTTTAATGGTCAGACCTTCCAACACAGCCTGCACTCTGATTCTAATTGTCTAGGGATTCTTTAGCATTAAATTATAACCTCGGTGAAATGCACATGACCTTGTGTTTGAAAATATAGTATGGCAAACTATAGTATAGTCTATAGTATAGAAAAAAAAGTCTAGAAAAAAAAGTCTAGAAAAAAAAGTATAGAAAAAAAAAGTCTATAGTATAGAAAA
Source organism: Oxyura jamaicensis (assembly GCF_011077185.1). Lineage (NCBI taxonomy): Eukaryota > Metazoa > Chordata > Aves > Anseriformes > Anatidae > Oxyura > Oxyura jamaicensis. Next base: position 93,856,686 of record NC_048893.1, read on the forward strand.
ACAGGTTGCTACATCCATAACATACTCTCAATAGTCACGAATGGAAAACTTTTAAGATTTAGCTGATCTTTCTAAGACAAAAAAAAAAAAAAAAAAAAAAAAAAAAAAAAAAAATTTTTAAAAAAAAAAAAATCTCGCGGGGGAAAAAAAAAAAAAAAAAAAGAGAGGGAGTTGTTTTTAATGACATATGTTTCCAACCATGAATCTTATATGATCAGTGTGACAAATGAGAAACACAATGCCATCTATATAATTCCTTTTAAAAATACAAGATGTTATACACATTTTTTGCCACTGTGATTCAGGTTCTTGGAAGTACTACACAGCATTTTGACACTTTTCATTGCAAATCTTTGTCAGAGTCTAATACTCACTGACCGGATTCTTTTAGATAATGGCGGGTGTAAAGTTTAATATCAAATTTACTTATTGGAAGATATGTGATGTTGTACCGAATTCTGATTTAGAAGAATGTTACAGCAATGTACTGAAATTACTATACAAACACAATATAGCAATTGCAAATACATTTGGACACTGAGCGTGTGCTCATTTTCATGACACTGCATCCACAGTCACTGGGGAGGAATACATGGGTTGAAGACAGCTCAAGCCCATTGCTCTCTTCAAAATTATTTTGATATTACTTTAGTTTTTATACTCTTTGTATATATATATATATAAATACTCTGAGTATACTCATACTATTTTAATGAACCCAGGGGAAACATTTACACCACCAGCTGATCCACTCAACTGTTTGATAGCTGATTATCTAAAAAGAAGCCCACCCGCCATTCCCTTTTTTGTAAAGTCAGTTTCATTCAGCAGCTATGGTCTGTCATACTCTGCATTGTTCTCTCATTGCCCTTGCCTATCTTCACTGAACCTTCTTACATTGTAGGGGTTTATTCAGTGAGTTATATTCTACCACCAGGCCTTTGGTGGGTCACAATTCTAAAGATATTATATGGAAAAATCTCCTTTAATTAATGTTTCCAAGTAGTATATCTGCATTTAGACAGTCTCCATTCTGATGTACTTGCGAGTTTGTGCCAAAGCACATAGAATATATCAAATCACAGCTACTGCATTAACTATTTTCTGTAGCTAAATGGAATCACTTTTTAAAATGTAACTTGCAAGCTGCATCCCATTCCTTACTATATGGTGTCTCTCCAGGCTTTTCTCTTACCTTTCATTTCTAAAAGTAAAAACAAGTTATCAAAACAGAGAATTAGATATAACACCCACAAATTTTGAGGAAATGTAAATGGTCAAATAAGGAAAAGTATTGTAATCACTAAGCCTGTGAATCACTGAATATCAAATGACACTAATTCAATGCTTGGACCCATTCTTTTACCAGCCTTTATACATTTTCTTCACAGTGTTGTTTATGTTGCTAGTAGGTTTGGCCAAATGTGTTATATTTCAAAACAAAATGTAAGCTAAACAGTATTGCAGACATAGGCAATTTTCACCACATCTTCTTCATTAGCACAGTGACAGTCTCAGAAATACAGCTTAATCTGAAAGCTCTTCTAAATTTCCTGTGACCTTTGAATCTTCTCCTGCTCTGCAGTCTATTAGCTCAGCATCAAAATTGTTCCCATAATACAATATAGACACACTGCTGCCATTGACTATTGAGAAAGACTGTTGTTATTGCAGTGAGGAAAATAATAATCAAATATTAAAGGATTAAAAAAAAAAGATATTTTACACAAAAATAAAAGCCATTTGATTCAGGTGCTAGATAAAAGCTAGATAATGATGTGTTTACATACTGCTGTGTTAATATTCATAGTTAAATGAACATTTTACATACCTTGAGAAGTGATGAAATTGAGATAGCATGTGACTAATCTCGGGTTAAATGCTTCATTTAACAGCTTTATTCAACTACTTTGAGACTCATCTAAGACTAAAAAAATTGTAAGCAGTTTATTACAATTAATTAGGTAAAGGGTTAATACATAGTTCAACTAAAGTATTTAGACTATTAAAACAGTGCAGCTATGAAGCCTAAAATCAAGATTATGTATAGTCAGATAACCTTGTAGTAGCAACATTCTGATTGGTGAAACAATAAACAATTATTATTATTAATACAGCATAACACAATGTTACTTTGATGGATACCTTACGGTTACAAGAAATAATCAGCTCATCTTTTGAAAAATCAGAGTAGAATTTGAAGTAACAACCAGAAGTCATGCTGTCAAGCTAATGGGATGCGTTAGATGTAAATCTGTAACACTTTTTAAAAGATGGAGCACAAGGCCAAAGATGGTGATGCTTAGAGTTATTTTTGTACTTTGGCACCTGTGAAGTAGCAGCTTTTGAAAAGAATTAAATACATCATACATCACAGCAAAGTTGTTTCCTTGTTCTAAACAAAATAAATTCCTCTAATTATTTCTCTATGTCAGTGTGTTGTTCATATTGCTGATTCACAGCTTCTTTAATTTCAAATGTTTTTGGCATTTTGCCTTGAATTTGCCTTAGATCTGTATCATTTATCTTTGCAATGTGGTAATCCTTCTCTTGGCAAAAGATGTGACACTTATTGTGAGATACTAAGTAGCCAAGCAGTTGTTTCCTTAATGACAGTGGGAAAATATGTTTTGAATAAAGAAGCTTTTAAAGAAAATAGAGGAAGTGTCAAGGTTTTAAGATGTATATTCCAGTTCACAGAGGGGTATTATTGATATTGTACCATTTGTTTTCCAGGTACACAAAGTAGTCCAGAGAAGTTGTTTATTGTATCAGAGTGCAATAATGAATGCTGGTGGAGATTTAATCTAGTAGACAACAGCAAATCCAGTGGCTGACAAGGACACTAAACAGAAAGGATAGGAGGGAAGAGTCTTGAAATAACATGAAACTTTTAAAATAAAGGTCAGTGGGACAGCTTAACTAGGACCATCATAGATGATTATCTGTTACTGAGACTCTGAATCCAAGGCTGACTGCAGTTTCTGAGAATATTCTGTCCGGAACAAGAATCTTGCTGCATGGAAAACCCATGGGTCTTGTTGCCCAGAAACAACTGGGTAAAATTCTACAGCCCTTCAAATGGGACTTTCATGAAAGAAAAACTGATTGGAATTAGCAAAGGTATTGCAAGGGAATTTTATGTAGGTGTCTTGAGTCTGTATAGTGATAAATTAACACATATTCTCAATGTCCCATGAAGGATGATATGATAACACATTTTTAGACAATTTCTTTGCCCTGAAACACTAGAAATTTGAGGTTGTAATAACTGCAGAATTATTCCATATTTGCTTGGTGCACTTAAGAACTAATACGCTGTTTTAAATCCCTCAGAATAACATTTTTACCCTCATCAATCAGCATGCATTTAAAAAGCAAAGTATTCCAAGAATTCTGTTTATGTTGCAGGCATGCATAAACAATGAAAGCAACAAACAAAACAATGATACATAGGATAGAATTATTAGGGTTAATAACTTCAAATGTAATCTCAGACATATCTCTGCTTGAACTGATTTTATTCTTAGTTAAACACATTTTTGATAGGGTTCTGGCCTAGATCTGTGCATAAGTCAGATGGCTGCTAGCATAATTGTCATAATTGTCAGCACAAGACAAGCACACCCAAGGCTACCACTTTCAGAAGCCAGAGAAAGGCAGAATAGCAGAGAAATTCCTGGGAGGAGTGAAAGGGTGAAGATGATCTTGAAGTATCATTTTTTGTAGACTTTGTAGACTAAATTCAGCAATTTCCTTTATTCTTGAATTTCCCAATGTATAGTGAGGCAGACATACATTATAGTCATTCAGAACCCCATTGGGGATAATTAACTTCCTATGGATCCTCTTAAATAAGCCCTTTTTGGGACACTCGTCGCATAGATAAAATATATATTCCTAATGTTTTGCATGAGAATGGGATTTGGAGACAGGAATAAGCATACCAACACAGAAACGTCAGGCTAAACATCAGACTTTGAAAGCTACCGAGCCTGTGTAACTCCGGATGTACCACTGCAAGTGGAAGAGCTGCTAATCAGTCAGTTTAAGAACCAAAGGCTGTGTAATGTGTTGTGTGTAGTCAAATAAGGCAGCTGATTTTTAAGACCTACCAAAGGGAGGGTCCTCTGTAACACAGGAAGGAGGACACTTGATGAAGGAAAGATCTTGAGCTTGTCTGCGGCCTTCACCTAAGAGCAGTGCGAGAAATAAGGGCCTTCACAGCAATTACATCTTGAGTATTCATCTATAAATTTATAATTATGTGTAATAAAAACAACTGGCAGTAGTTTAAGGAATAATTTGTAAATTACTATGCCATTATTAACAACAAATCACCGTTACATAAGTAAATATATTTTTATGTATCTTCCTTGCTCCTTTCCTGTGGTATCCATGGATACCCCAAGGACATGAACACTGAGGGGCAAGTGGGGTGGGCAGTGAGTGCCTGGGGACAGCCTCCCCCAGAGCTCCCCCACATCCCACCACCCAAGGACAGCGTCTCAGCTCCTGGAGCTGTCAGCCCCTACCCAGCAAGGCCACATCAGGGATGGGCTCCAGCTCCCACAGCCCTGCATGCCACAACCCATGTCTGAGTTTGGACTTGGGGCTGCCCCCTGACCCAGCCCTGCCTGGCCAAACCAGGGAGCCCCTGGCAGCTGCTGTCACCCTCATCTTGGCTTACTGACCGTGCCCTGCCTTACTGCTGGTGCTGGAGAGAGAACTCAGGCTGAGAGGACACCAAAGCAGGAGTCCCTCATCTGTAGGAGTCACTGCAAATGGTCGCCAGCTCTGCAGTCCAGGTGAGCCTGAGCTAGGGGCATGTAGAGCAGGAGGAGGTCCAAGCTCACTCGTGCCCAGATAGTGAGGAAGAGACCGTTTAGTCTCTGGGTTTTGTTCTAAAATAATTACACTCCCTTCCCTGTGACTGAAATTTTGGTAAGAATTCAAGATTCTGGCTATAAGATTTGCAGACAAGCTGTGGTGCTGGTCTGCACCTCACACATCCACCTGTCAAGCTTTCAGGACCCAAAAAACAGTGTTCTCCTTCCCTCAGAGCAAATGCTTGCCTAAATAGACATTGTGTGTTGATGATTTCAAAATAATTGGTGCATGTATTCATTTTAATCACAAGAGGGGTGGTTTACTTTACTTCTAAAATAATTTTGTGAGTGGAGCGAGGCTGTGTCAGTGAAGGCCTGTGAGGAGCCTTGCCACTGCTTCCACCCTGGCTCTTGCTGTGACGCCCGAGTACAGATACTGAAAGGGACCCCACGAAACAGGGTGACTCAGCCTTGTATTTAGCTCCAAGATGAAGAAACAGAACTATGATTAGTTCCCAGATTAATTTGCACTTGTAGATTAAGTGTCAGGATTGAAAAATGGCACTTCAAATCACATCGTAGCCATAGTGAGGAGGTTTGAACTAGAGCTTAGAGTTTTCTTCAGCACTCTTTAGTCATTGCTAGTATATTCAAGCAATTGTGCTTCAACACAGAGACTAAATGACTTTTGTTTCTCATGGGAACCATAAAGCTATACAACAACTATAAAATATGAGGTAAAGTTCTGAAACACCAGTTGTAGAAAGGGAAATGTCAAAAACATTTAAGTACCTTCATGGCTTCTAAGTATAACGTTAAATAGAATACACTTTTTCTTGTGAAACAGGTCTGTAAAACAGAAGAATGTTGCACATTGCATAAATAGGGAGGACAACATTTTTCATGTTTTACTGTCTTATAATTGTTAAAATGTGGCTGCCTCTTGAGGCACAGGCCGGGAGAAGATAGTCAGGCACTTTACCTTTCTTCCACAACAAGTTCATGTCTATTAGTATATGACATCTAACAATTCTAATCTTTTAAAATCCTTTGTTTAAATGAGTTACAGTGGTTATTTTTCTGCACAATCCCTGTTGATGGCATCTGTAACTATGGCAAAATTGGCACTATATAATATTTTCCAGTTTTTCCCTTTCATTTGGTACAGAAAACTCTGGGGTTAGTGAACACCTATGACACTGTCTGGTAAGCATTACAAGAATTTGGGGGAGCTATATGCTTCCTGTGCAGCACTGTGGTGTTAAGGTGTACCTGCTAGAGCATGCAAATTCCTGCTTTGTGTACTGGGAGACATTGCATCCTTTGTCCCTGTCACTAAGGCCTGATCACTGAAGTGAATAATGTTTCAAGGTAGTAAAAGAATACAGTACAAAACAAACTTTTTTTTTCTTTTTTTCACTGTGCTCTTTCATGGGAACAAGTAGTCAATGTAAATAAATTCTCCTTATTGACTTCTCACAACAAGACTGCTCATTTCAATGCTTGGATTCTCCTTTAAAAAACTCTCCTTTAAGAATTATGGAAAACAGATTCTCCACACAATAGTCCTGAAGAAGGTGGAAGCAAAGGATAATAGGATAATAAAGGCCGTAATTGAGTTAGTAAGGGTAGTGTTACTAAAGAAAAGTACAGAACAAGTTTCACATGTTTCTGGGGCAGTCACACTATTGTTGGAAAGCTGTACTAAGATGCCTGATGAAGTCTTTCAAACTTCAGAGTAGTGGAAATATCTACAAACATTTTTCAATGCTTCTTGCTTGTAATCTGGTCATTTAAAACTTATACCTTCATATCAGTTAATTGTAAGCATATACTGAAAGCAAAGGTATCAATGTCAGAAGAAACAAGCTCAGTGTATTCAATAGATGTACTTGTTGAGATCAACCGTGTTGAAAACAACATAAGAACCAACAGGATTGAATAAATAAAGCTTTGTTGTAGTTATTTTCTAGTTCTGCTTAAACTTTCTTAGCTGTATTTGACAAGAGATACAGTACGCCCTTGAGAAATGGCAATATCTTAAGGATCAAGAATCTTCTATGGCTCTGCAAGCAAGTTAAACATTTCTATTTCTATATTGTTGGCAAATAGTGCATTAAGTCATTGTAGGGTATCTAAAGAAGTTTCTGAAAATGTAAAAATGCTTTCAATAGAGCAACATATATAGGCTGAAAATGACTTGATGCTCGATGTTCTGTTTCCAGTAACTTTGAGAAAAAACACATTAGCACCTGGACAAATTACAGCCATTATATCTTCATCTCAATGTTACAGCATTATCCCAGTCATAAGATCTGGTTTTGGTTCAATAAGAGAGTTGTTGGAAATCATACTTTTTCTGTTCCCCTCAAAAAGGCATTCATTTCCATTTGTAATGGAGTCAAAAAAATCTATATACTTAAAAAAAATTAATTCTGTCCTTAAAATGGTAAAAAGCAAACCTACAGTAAAGTTTGGTTGCAGTAAACACGTCAGTGAAGTATAAGAATCTGGCTTTCTTTGATATTACCATGATAGCTATAGATATAAAATATGACAGACTTAAAATATGACAGTCTGTATTAGCTGACATAAGCTTTACAGAACAAGATCTCTTCCTGGTGCTTCTTCTTGTACTCTAGAGGTCCATTATTGACATTATATGCTCCTGTCAGTAGATTTTAACCACATTAAACACACCAGACCTTATCCCAGGCCCTCTGACTATTTCACTGAAGACCTACAGATTTTCCAGCCTCACATCTGAAAATGAGTGCCTTTTATTTCCCCCACGCTCCTATATATTTCCCCAGGATGTGCTCTCCAGAAAACTTCTTTTCCGCAGTCCTACTAGACTTTTAACCTTCTGTGTCTCAGCAGGCTTAACTTGTTTCCAGTTTACCTTTTCCCTTGCTATAAGGAACTTTAAATCTAGATATGTGATACTAACATTGTTTGAAATGATAGACTGTAACTTTGCAAATGTTGCCTATAGGTTCTGACAGCAGTTAATTGGGGAAAACAAGCCCTTAGTATCAATCCTAATTGTGAACTCTTTCAGCATTGCTACCATAGAAGTTAAGGGGAATCAAAAGCTTGGAAATGATGTGTGAGCTTAATACCTGCAGGCGCATGTCAAGCCTTCTTTGGTTTCAGAGCTCTCAGATATTATGCCAGTTTGAGAACATTTTACATGACTTGGTGTAGTTAGGTGTTACCAGGCATTGCCTTTTCCTTTTTCCATTTTGCTATGGGCTTTGCTATGCTTTGCATAGGCTATCTTGGCTGTCACAACAATCTGGAATACTTTGCCTGGCAAAAAATAAACTGGCAGAACCCTGTTGAAAAAAAATAAAAAATGTCAGTTTGTGAAAGTAACTAAACAGCAAAAGATTTACCTTCCAACTGCTACTCAATTTAAGCAAAACAGTATTTATTTAAATGAAGTTATTAAAAAAAAGAATATTGGCATAAACAAATGCTGAAATAAACCAGTTTTGTGACCTCAATAAAAGAAAACACACACACACACACACACACACACAAGTTCTCCCAGCTGAAATACCAGTGAACTAATGGAGGTTAATACGTATTCTAGTAAAAACATTAAAATTTATATTATAGTCATTAACAGTTGCCGCTCTAGAAACGATCTGATCTTTCTACTGCTGTCTTGTGGATAGAAACTTTGCCGAGAGTATCTGATGTTCTTGCAGATTGGCAGGGGTTTGGATTTACTGTTCAGGAAAGCATATGCTCCAAACCTTATGGTACACCTAGAAGCTTGGAGTCTTAGATCAGGGGTTAATCTGGAGCTGTTGTAGACTTTGTCAAATCTTCATTTTTTAATTTCTTCGTTTTTTTTTTTTAGCTTCACCTCTTGAGTCACTAATTTGGGAACATTTTACTGTGCTGCAGTGTAAGATGCAGCCGTGTTTAATGTTATGCCAAAGGGCTTTGGGGATGCTAAGCATTTTCAAAAACATGCAGTATTGGAGGTGGTGTTCTTCACTCTGCTTTGTCTGTGTCTGTGTCCAAATCTGCTCCTGGAGAGATTATGATGTTCCATTTCAGTCCTTCAGAAGCTCTCAGTTGTGAGATTACTGAGATGCTGACTCAGTTTCCAGTCTGTAGTGCCTGAAGTACTCAAAGCAACTCCAGCAAATAGCTTTCCTGACTACTAAATTTCCACACACTTGCCTTCAATTAAACACTTATGCTTTATGATGGAAAGAAAAGCAAACGTACCAAATCAACTTAAATTCTGCCACATTCAGCCAAACTTCTTTCTTTAAAAAAATAAAAAATAAAAAATTGGAAGGTAGGCTGTGGAACGAAGACATATATATATATTAAATGATTTTTAAATAAAAAGAAAAAAAATAATAAAAAGGACGACTCAATATCAGTTAAAACTGTCAAATGACTATTTTATCTATTACTCAAATATCTGCTGGATTATAAAAGAAGTGAGCGTTGTTATTATGGTAACCAAAAAGCCCTTGCTCACAGAAGGAAAACGGAAAACAACTGTCATTATGCAATACGTTTTGCATGAAGACAGACCATTTCTTGAGATTTTTTTCCCTCTGCATGCTTTTTGCCAGTAATTTCCCTTCCTATATGGCACAGATGAAAAGTCATAGCTCTTTAGAAGGCATTTTGTATAATAAATGTTACTGTTTTAACTTTTCTTTATTCCATTTAATGAATGCTAATTCTGTTTTCCTTCTCTTTTCTGTTGGTCTAATGCCTCTCAATGCCTATCTAAAAAAAAGTTATTTAAACACTAAAAGTCAAAAATAAGTTAAGTTCCATGATGATACATCTACATCTGTAGGAAGCAAACAGAAGGAAGCTCCTCCTTTAAAAGCATTTTGGCAGTGTAAGAGCTGAAACTTGCATCCAAATGAAGTTGAGATTCTCTAAAGGTTTTGTGTTTTCAAATAGCATAAAATCTTATGGCTTTTCTAGTCAGACTTTTCAGAGGAATATATTATCCTTTGGAGTGGCATAACTAGAGTTTTTGAAGAAAAGATAAAGAAGCTCCAATAGGGGATAAATATTTTTTCAAGTTCTGCATAAATAAAAAGCATTCCATCAATTTGTTGGTAACCTTGTAGTATGTCATCTGGTATCTCTTGCTTCATCTACTCTGAATTAAAACAAAACACTTTCTTAGACCATGTTTCAAAGACTAGACACATTTGTCTTGACACATTTGTGCAAATGTGTGTCCATCTCCATCTTACTGAAGTTGAATATTAATTATTCAATGAGGTTCTTATATTAGGTTTAAGTAGATGAACAAGTCATACATTTGTATGACTAAAAATAAAACATATTTATTGTAAAGTAAAATAGCTCTATTTCAGGACAAGTGTGTGGCTTGAGCCTGAACCTGTAACGAATTTTGTTGTACCACCCACTAAAAAGGAGAGACTTTCTCATTCCCCGACACTGGGGCAGGCAGAGATTTGGTATATTTTGTTCAGGCCATGAGATTTTGTTAAGTCTCTTTTGTGGGTATACTTGACTGATATTTAGTTAAGAAAAAACAAACAAACAAACAAAACCTTTCTACTTTTCCTATGACAGAGATAGGAAGCACAAGGAACTCTATATTGCAGTACAGGTCTGACATAACCAAGCTACAAGCTCACCTTGAAAGACACACTATAAAAATAAAACGGACTGCTTTCTAGGAAATCTTTCTCTTCTTTGTTACGGAATTAAAGGTACTGCAAAACTTCACTCTCTGTTCTGGTTTTTATACGCTTCTTTAAGTTCTTCGCTACATTTGGCTGAAATTTTCCTTGAATTCCAGAAGCTTTATTTGCTGTTACTTTCTTGCACTCATTTCTGTCTTTGATTTTATTACCTGAAAGCCTAACACCTCAATCAGACTAAAAGTTTCAGTGGCCTTGGAACATAGTGTGTATCTTTGTGCCCAGGGACATTGTGTCAGTGTTGTAACACAGCAGAAGAAATGAGACATTGTTGGTCCTACAGCCTACAGAGACAGCGTGATTCTCTTACAGAGTCTCTGTAGGCACCGTGAAGAGGAGCTGATCAAGAAGCAAGTACTAAGCCACTGTCTTGGTGGAAAATTTGTTCACCTAAATTTCATATCCTCCTCTCCTACCCTGACGGTAAACAGATTTATTAAAGTGAACTTACATGGTTCTGGAGAAACTGAGTATTCTTCCACATTTCGAGGGTATGTGGATGGGACAGGTGATGTCATTTGTGGACAGCCTAGAGATAATATTAAAACAGAAGGCTGAGGAACTGGCATTAGTTCCTTAAAAACATTGAATATGCTCAGTTGCATAAAGAAACTCAGTAATCAATAACTTTCAGTGTGCAATTTATAATGTCTAACATTAGTGGAGATTGGAGACTGTAGAAAATGTCACCAATTATCTATATAAAGGCTAAATCCTCCGGGGATGAAATCAGACAAGTAAGTTTGGAACAGTGTACAGTGCTTAAAAATTCTGGTCATATTTTCCTATAACATCAGTGAGGCATGAGTGGATTTCAGAATTATGTAGTTCAAGGAATAAAAACAGAATATGGAAAAATAATTAAAATATATCCCTTCAGCTAAAATTTGTAAGACGAATAATAGTAAATGCCCAGATAAACCATAAATTCTTATCCTGTAACTTGCTGATATTTTTATTATGTTTGTACTTTCAGTCTGATCTAAAAGATCACTGTAAGGGATTGAAATTTTGTGTGTGCGTGTGTCATATTCTCAATTTACAAATGAGTTACTCCCTAAACTGTTCTGTATCCCCTGAGTAAGACATGGGGCAGATGTCAATCTTGAACAAAGCTTAAAATGTGCAGAGCTCATTGTAAGACAGGGTCTCAGTTCTCACAGTTCAAAGATATAAGGAATCGTAATCCATATTTTATACAGAGGGAAAAATATGCCGTAGCTGAGAGAATTGTTGAAGGTCATATTAAAAAAAATTATAGTGAAATGAGGTGCACAAGTCAAATCTGCTTCCAGCCCAGTTTTTTAGTCATTTACTCTTTCCTGGTTTTAATCTTAAGAACAGCTTGTCTAGCTAACAAGACTGAAGAAATTGCTTTATACATTTTAATAACATCATTTAGAAAAACGCTGCTTTAATAAAATGCCTTTCTACTAGACCTGCACTGTGACATGAGAGAAATGTGTAGATCAGGTAACATGAGAAATGTGTTCGGCTGTAAGGGGTAGATTCAATGTGGTGTTGTATTTGATAGAATAGAAATCAAATCCAGAGCCTGAGATATTGCAAGAGGTGCCTATCTCCTAGCATGTAACACTATACCCTAGACTTTGGCTTAGATGGCATGCTAAAAATAGTCAGTTCTTCCAGATTTCAATCATTTTTCCAGAAGGCTTCTTGCCACAGCAAGTATCAATTTTATTTATTACAATATGGTCTCGTGTTTGACATATTAAATTATCTGATTTTTTAAAGGCAAGAAAAAAATCAGAGAATCTCTTCCTCCTGGTTTGATATTCCAGTATTGAGATAAAATTTTGTAAAGCAGCCCAGGGAATAAACAGCATCAGGGCCTGGCCAAAGTGTTTCTCTTTTACAGTACAGTGGGACAGCAGCTGGTTGTAGGAAGGGGTGAAAACACAGAAGGAGAAATGTGTTGGACAGCACAGGTGCCATTAGCATCATAAACATCAAGAAAAACTTTTGCTATAGATGGCGGGAAAGGAGGTGAGAGACAGTATGGGAGAGAAAATAAGCGGTACTTGTTTGATAAAGATTGGGAAGTTCAATGGGTCTTGCAATGTGATAGAAGGGACTGTAATTGAGAACCTCTTATCATGGAAAGGGTTCAGGGGACTTGAGTTCTTTCTCCTGGGAAGTGAAGGAAATGCTACAAAATATATGTGGATATCTACAATAACATATAGTGTCAACCATTGGTTTGCACATTTCTGTATTTATTTATCTCATATGTCTTTTTTAAGAGGTTTCACTGATACTACATATCTTCCTATTTAGCCTTTGAAGACTCCAAATGGAGACATTATAAACCCCCAAACTGAGTGGGTACTAGGGTTTTCTGCACAACTGGTTGTCTGTTTCTCCAGATCTGAATTATAGGAGAAAAAAAAAATGGCATATGAATACCATTACAGGAAGTACTCCAATCTTTCCTGTTAGGTGAAAGCTCTTCCCTTGATGTGTCAGAAAGGGAGTTTTTTTTGATTGAATGCTCAAATTAAATTCTGGCCTTTTTCACTTAAATAAAAATGTGACACAGTATATACCGCCTATAGGGGGGAGTTAGCCAGGATAAGTGTATATTTTGCTTTCTTTTTCTGGGGATGCTCCAGCCTCTGCAAAATACATCACAGTGGGATGACCCCACTTGCATGCAAATATCTTACTTGGGTCTCTGCAATTCCATTTTCTATGTGCTTTTGTTATTGTTCCCTTCAAGAGTTGATAAAACCTGTTATAGATAATTGGGAAACTGGTGTTTCTACAGTTTAGTGGTACCTAAAATATTTTCAAAATTTACTCTTTTCTAATCCACCAAAATATTTCACTGGATATCTGGTTATGGTCTTAAGCAGGCAAAGTCAAGGTACGGTGGTCTTCAGAAAAATGAATTGAGTGAATGTTAAAAGCTTGAAATTTTGACAGCAGCATGGTGAATGTTGATATGTTGTATGGCATACTGCTCGTACAATAGGATGCATGCCTGTAGGTTGCAAAGCAGACCATATACTCCTAAATGGTGTCATCATTTTCTTGTAGATTTTGTGGTTTTCACAAGATGTGCTGGGAGACACCGTATTCATTTCACATCTGTTATTTTCCTTATTTTCATAGAATGTTTTTACAAAATGATCATTGGATGGACTGTGTTTAATTATGAGTGTAGTGTACTAAGAATATTTTAATTCCCACAAGGAACACAAGGAAATTTTATCTTTCATTTTCTCTCTCTCTCTCCTTTTTTTTTTTTTTGGTGACATTAACAGGTTTTTATATATCTGTGACATAACTGCATTCCATCATTAAAATTTTGTTAAAGAGGGGTGGAAAATGGTTTACTGCAATTATTTTCTCACTGATGTTACAAATTATAATTAGATTTTCTTCCAGTTTTGCTATGTAACTCAAATCCTGTTTTTGCATGTTTCCACTTACATTAGTAGTGAATACAGTCCATCAATTGAAAGTGCATATACATCTGAAGTACTGTACAGTGATCAAAAATTACAGAGGAAACTGTGGCACAGATTGTAATACACTACTTCTGGAAAGACTGAAAGCTAGTTTGGGTTCTCATCCTTTCACTGTTTGTATTGAATACAGTCATGTAAAATGTACAGATGCCTCCAGACAGACCTCTTGTGCATTCCTTCTACCTATCACCAAAACTCCCAGATTAAAAATCTATGGCTCATTAAACAGGAAGGGAGGAGTATATTGCCTTAGAAATATTACAGTCTGTCAGGATTGCCTTGTCCCAGAGCGGAGACTTATCTGTAAAACCTGTACACAATTACTTTTTAATGATTTTATCCTGGCTCATTAGGAGAGCAGCTACCACTGAGACTTAAGAGTAATCATGTGGCTGTACTGGTGATTCAGCTACGGTGCATCTTGGAGAGGCAATATAGCATTTACTGAACTGGCTTTAAAACCTGAAAATTGTAAAGGAGATAGAAAAGAGAAGAGATAATATGAAGTTTTCAAAGCATGTCCATGAGACTGTATGCTATAACAGCAGCAAGGGTTTCCCTGCTTGACTGTGGAATTTTAGTGCAATTCTCTTTGTATACAAACTTATGGAATACATTTGTCGGACACTGTTTGGAACTATATGCTTTTTAGATTTCGGATTTGATGTGAATCATAAGCCTGTACTTGCTTTAAAAAGATTGTAATGAGCTATACCTTTGCAGAATGTATCCAAGTTTTTCTTTTTTTATATATATTTTATCCCATTTGAAACATAAATTTACTTATATTTATACAGTCCTTCTCGAGCGAGTCCAGAGAAGGGCTACGAAGCTGGTGAGGGGCCTGGAGAACAAGTCTTACGAGGAGCGGCTGAGGGAGCTGGGCTTGTTCAGCCTGGAGAAAAGGAGGCTCAGGGGTGACTTTATCGCTTTCTACAGGTACCTCAAGGGAGGCTGTAGCGAGGTGGGGGTTGGTCTGTTCTCCCACGTGCCTGGTGACAGGACGAGGGGGAATGGGCTTAAGTTGCTCCAGGGGAGGTTTAGGTTGGATCTTAGGAAGAACTTCTTTACCGAAAGGGTTGTTAGACACTGGAACGGGCTGCCCAGGGAAGTGGTTGAGTCACCATCCCTGGAGGTCTTTAAAAGATGTTTAGATGTAGAGCTTAGGGATATGGTTTAGTGGGGACTGTTAGTGTTAGGTCAGAGGTTGGACTTGATGATCTTGAGGTCTCTTCCAACCTAGAAGACTCTGTGACTCTGTGACTCTGTGACTTTTGAGAATTTGGTTCTGCACAGTCAGCCTGACTAAAGAGCAGACTTGGAATTTGAGGTGAGATGCCGGAATTGTACATGCATGTCACTTTCTGCAGGTGATTTCAGTTAATTCACTTTCTGGTGCATAAGGACAGAAATATATATATATATATTTTATATATATATATATAAAAAACTGCTTTCTAGCTGGAAGGTAGCTTAATCTTGCTTGATTCTTGCAGGGAGTTGTAGGACCCTTAATCTTATTCACTGCTCAAATAGCTATTGCATTTGAGGTACATTGTATCATCTCTAACTACAACTGAAGAAATGTTGTTTAATGTTTGTCCTAGGAGAAAGTTAATTCATCCTGTGAACTGTGTTCAACAGTTCACATCAGTATATGCTTATGTACGTACAAGTGCAGAAACACACAAACACACACATGCATTCACAAAAATCCCAATAGCAATTTCCCAAACAGGAAGAAATAGAAAATCAAAGACCAAATCCTTGAAAAGAAATTAAAAGTTCCAGGTGTTGGCTTCTTCTCCATGTTGTTGCATTTTGAGCTTTTAGTTTTCAGATTTTGTTTGGCACTGGGAGATGCATGAGCATCTTAAAAAAGACCTAATAAAGTCTTTTTAGAATAAAAAATAACAACATTAAGTTCTGATAAACACAAGAGGAAAAATGCAAGAATTAGAGTATACAAATTAGTTTAAACAAGCTATCTTGTTACTTTCTTTTTATTTAAAAAGAGAACACTGTCATAATTTTGTCCTTAAGGGACTCAAACTGCAAATCAAAATGCTATGAGGAAGCCAATGCAATTATACTTGCAACTTTTACTAGACACACAATTAATCTGGTTGTTCATGTAGAATATATTAACTACATACTGAGGGATGGTGAAGTTTGAGACTGTTTTATATACTAGAGAGTAAAATAATTGTAATGAATATTGTCCTTTACACATTAGTTAGTATACAAAATTATATGCATATTTTTCCAAAGGTGCTGCAGACTTAGAAGGGCTGATAGCTAAAACATGCATTTTTTATGAGCAAAAATGGTAACTGGTCTCTTGCTGTAATGAGATGACTAGACTAATGGATGGCAGAAAATAAGGTAGCCTTCCCCATAAACAGTTTGCTTCTTTTACTAATATGGGAAGGAATAAACCTAATGATGCCATGAAAGGAAATGAGAATAGTAAATAGAATTTCTACTCTAAACAGTCAGAATAGATCTGTGCAGCTTTTTCCTCCCCCATTTGACACTGCCTTCTAACAAGTGAAGCAATTAATTTTTCATATTTATAGAAAGCTCACATGAAGCATTTGAGTTATTACTTTCTAAGGGTCTTGGATATGTTTAGTAGTGACTAGGACTTGAGTAACTATAGTGAAAATTTCTCTCTGCATTCATCCCTCTTCAAATAATTCTACATCCTTTGATACTGTCATGATCATTCTTGAAATACAGGGTGAACTGTTGGTGCAAAGTCAGCAAAGAGCAACAGCCAGGTGATACTGAATGCTCATCTCCCACCGAGATAATACTTGTACATTTATTTTTTTTAGCAAAGTATGCCAGAAGGAGGCTTTTCTGACACAGATAGCTCTCACAGTTCATACCTAGCACTAGTGACTGTTGTTCCTCACTCTGCTAGTTCATGTCCATGATTTATTCCCTGAGATTCACGCAGCTGTTAATAGCTGAATGGTAATGACTGCTCTGCTCATCAGCACACACAGGGCAGGTGCTGCCACTGGACTGGGTTTAGATGAACTCAGACTCTTACTTGTACTGCAAGGGACCAGTGACTACAGTTGCTATAGGGAGCAAGCCTCAGAATTAACATCCAGGACTTAATGTGGTTGTTCTCCATCACTCTCAATATGCAATGCAACACAAGTATTTTGTATGTGCTTTAGCAAGCATGATCCTTGCTGAAAAACATTTTACAGACAAAGGCAGTTTGGTTTACCTCTTCAAGTAAAATTTATCAAGATAAAACTCTTTTCTGTGACTTGATAGCTGTGCCTAAGTGTGGGGAAATTTTAAGTCCTGAGTGAGGGGACGCTCTTCCTAGATTCCCTAAATATAATTTATATTTGAGGAGGTAGCCAGTGGTGAGTAAATGTATGCACCTTTCTTGCTTGTCTGTTCAATCAACCAACAAGTAATTTTTTATGTTTGTTCAGAGGAACATCTTAAAAATCATATTATACTATATTGCTTTATATTGGCTGTTACAGAATCCTTCCTTTTTAGATAAGTATTAGTAATGCATTCATTGGAGATAGCTTACTAGTTTTCCCCCAAGTCTATACACAACTCATAACATTAGAGTAGAATACAGATTAAGAAAACAATGGGCCTTTTTCTGCAGGTTGTTTTTTTTTTCCCCACTGTTCCTACTTTTATATATAGCAGCGAGATTTACTCAGCAAGCATTACATTTTGATTTGAAAATCATAATTAAAAACATATTTATTTGAAAATCATGTGTAAAATTTCAATTGGAGAATGACATTTTTGACTGTATCAACTATTTGAAATAGTTGTAGGCAATGTAATCTAAATTGACTGGTAGCTGTAAAAGTTATAACCATCTTTCCACTTGCAGTGGTTTCATCATTGGCACCATACAACTCCAGCAACTTGGCAGGGCTGCGGAGTCAGCATGTGAAATCAGTCAGAGCATCTGACTGCAGACACATTACTGCACTCATGGCTTGAACACCTCTCTAGGGTGGAGTTTCAATTGTACAGAAGGGCTTCAGGTCATTTTACTGTATTATCCATTAAAGAAGATAAGTCAGGGAAGATAGTATATTAAGATAACAAGATAGTATCTGGCAGCTGTATCTGGCATAAGACATCCTGTGGCCTTTGTCTTCCAGTCCTTACAGATACAGCTTTTCCTACAGTGCAACCAATTCTGCTTCTGGATTCTTTCCTACTTCATGCAGTGCTTTTGTTTCATGTATCTGTTTGATGGACTTTCCTGAGGACCATATCTTGAAATCCATGAAAATATTTCCTTCAAACAATTCATCCACACTGACCAGATTGAAGAGTAGGGACCAGATAAAAAGCAGCCCATTGACATCCCAGGATAGCGATTGAGCTGAGGCAGTAATGCACGGGAAGGAGACAGCAGAGCCATGGGACTAAAGTCTGTGAAAGAAATTTACTTGGTACCAAGACCTGTTCTTACAAACGGGTGCACAAACACAGCTTCCACAGGCTAACCATTCCAGAAGATAGCTTATCTACATGGGTGTTACTGGAAAGAAGCCAAGTCATCTGTGTTTTGGGAGACTCTGAGATGGATGTCAAATGCAAAAGGAATCGATGTTATGAGCAACTGCACATAAGTATCAGAAAAATTTAATTCCTAAAGCTACAAGGATGTGCAGACAACACTCTAAGTCTTTCACACTGAATTGAACTAAATATTCTGTGTTACAAGACTTAGATTTATCCTTGTAAGTTTATCAGCCAAATGCTGTGATCCTTTATTCAGTGTGATTCATAATACAACCATGAAGATGATTTTTAGATGAGCAAATCTAGTGTGCAGATGAAAGAATCTTACTTAAAGACATGAATGCAGTATCTCCTTCTCAAAAACTCCTCTAGAAAAAAAATAAAAATAAAAAAATCCACTAGCAGAAACAACACAGGAAGAGAACTGTATAATATGAAGGAATAAATAGTAAAAACTAACATGAAGAAATAAGTAGAGACACATAATATAGTCAAATAAACTGGAACAGCAGGTAATCAGGTAATAACAACTGAAGGTATTTACTCAGTCAACTATACTTTCAAAGATAAGCTTATGATAGCAATTGGACCTAATAAAAGATAAATTAGAAATGAGAAATGACAAAAATATGTTCAAAATATGCTATACAGAGAAGACTTCAGAATATGACTGATTACAAAACATAGTCATTCAGAATTGAGCCTTGTAATATCCAGCCCATCCAGAAGTAACAAAAAGGAAGATTAATTAAAATCACTGGAAGCTGTAAGTAGAGACAAAATTTTCACCAAAACAGCACAAAAAATCAGAATGTGTTAAAAAAAAAAAAAAAAAAAAATGGGGTGAGATTGCTGGTGTAAAAAGTGAGAGGTTATATATCTTCATCAGAAAGGGAAATGTGTGCTCAAAAAAAAAAAAAAAAAAGAGTCAAAAGAAAAAAAAAAAAAAAAAAAAAAAAAAAAAGAAAGAAAGAAAATAATAATAAATAAATAAAAAAAAAAAGACAAGATTAGGTACTTCCCTTACTAAAAATGACAGCTGACCTTTTTTTGAAATAAACATTGCCTTTCAAATTGATTGATATGTGAGGGAAGTACTTGACATCTTTATTCCAATTTACTTTGGTTCATTTAATAGCTTTATGAGATAATGAACACAGAGATGAAGGTTGCACACTTAAAGTAAGTGAGGAATTGAGTTAACATAGGTTGATGTCAACGGAGAGTTTATCTTCTCTCCTGTTTACCATGACCACTTAAGAAATCCTGGTAGCCATAACAAAAAGTGCATCTTGTGCTTTATTTGTTCCTTGAATGTTTTTCAATAGTGGTGAAAGGATTCAAGTTCAGATGTACCTGGTAGAATGGCATGTTCAAGCTCATATATGCTTTACAGGAAACACAAACCTATGTGTGTCACCATCCCTGGAGGTCTTTAAAAGATGTTTAGATGTAGAGCTTAGGGATATGGTTTAGTGGAAGATTTGTTAGCGTTAGGTCAGAGGTTGGACTCGGTGATCTTGGAGGTCTCTTCCAATCTAGACTATTCTGTGTGTGATTCTGTGTGTGTGTTTGGAGTCAAATACTTTCTTAAATGGAAAAAGGCACAGAAAAGCCTTGCCCTCTAGTGGCTGGAAAACTAGGAAGCAGGCAAAAATCCTATTTTCACTACCCTGTATCCAGTGCAGATCTGCCTGTAGCTTGAATAGATTAGTTTGAATAACTGAAGCTTTCCTTAGTTTCAGATCTGCAAGAATAAAGACAACCACTAAGTCATTTAATATTTGAATTCATTTTTCACTGGAAGAAAAAAAAAAAAAAAAAAAAAAAAGTGTTGATAAAGAACTTGAAAGTAAATGGAAATGAGCTTTTAGAACACGCTGAAGCTGGTTGCATTAGCAGCCATTTGAATAATAGGAATAGCTTATCTGGATATCTTGAGGTAATATGCAGCAGTTTCTCTTTTCAAATTTTTTGTTTTGGAAAGGCAGAATGCAGACATAATTTCATGGACAGTATAATCCACTTTGCAATTAGTAAAGAAAATCTGACCCTATCTGATATAAATCTATCATCTATTTAAAACTAAATTACTCAATAAACAAAATAATGCAGCATAAGTGGAAAGCCATTTCAAGAACGCTTAGTCCTGCATTTATGGACATAATTCATCTTCTTTGTATCCAATCTGTGTATATCAGGGGAGGAACTGTGAACACTGATGCTTATTTCTGCTCATTACCCTACTGCAATCCATTGACTTCTGAGATGGTTACTCTGCATTGGTCCAGTTTAAAAGGAGAATTAGGGCATGTCAAACATATCTCAAACAGAAGAACGAGGTATTGAAATAAACATAAGATTGTGAATAGCATAGCTAATTACATTCTAAAAAGCACCGAATGAATAATCTTGTCTGTAAATCGTCTACTTATTCAGATGAATAGCCCATTACTAGACAGACTTTGTAGTTGTTAAATTGTGTCTTAAAGTATTTATCTCTTGTCAGAACGACATATTCACTTTTTTCACTATGGAATGAGCTGTTGTGGCAGAACATTATTATCCCAGACTGCTACTGAACAGCCCATATGGGTCAGCAGGAATCCAAGTTTGTTTTATCATTTTAACCATTCTGTTGTGGCAGACAGTCTGTTAGTTTATTTTTCCCAAGGCTGTATAATTGTTTCCTTGGCCAACTCTTATCTTCCTTCATCATTTGTTGTTGTTGTTGTTGTTGTTGTTGTTCCATTAAGGTTATTGGAACTATCCTTAACAAACTAATTTCCCTTGTTTAACTGTAAATCACCCTAACTTAATATTTGACATGGCTTCACAAAGATTGCAAAATAGAAGGATTACAGTTATGTTTTTCAACAGATTTTTGCTACACTTGGAAAAGAAGTCAAGCAGTCTCATTTTCAAATATATTTTTTTTATTAGCTCATGCAAATCATACACTAATTTTCATAAGAGAGCTAACCACTACAGTTTCTCATTGCTTTGTAAATAAACCATTTGATTAAAAGACAATTGTTATAAAGTGTAATCAAAATCTCTGACACATAATAGCAAATTAAATGACAAATATGCAAAGTTTCAAAGTCTTGGAATGCCAATGATTTCATTGTCTCAATTAAAATAAAATAAAATAAAAATAAAGTAAAATTAAATAAATAAATAAATAAATAAATAAATAAATAAATAAATAAATAAACTTAGGCCTGTTTACTTCCCGACTCTTTGCTTACTCTTGTATTTTCTTTTCTTACCCTAAAATAACTATGTAAATAAGTTTATTTAGTGTAGTCTACTAGTCACTCGGGATGTTCATGTAACCAATAATACCAACCCTCAATAAATTGGATTATTTTCACTAGATTGCATAAAATTTGACAGTATATTGCAATTTACAATTTCATAGTAAATAAATTATTCAAGGCAGAATGTTCAACTCACTTAAATAATTTACAGTCTGAAAATGGTGTAATAGGAAAACTCTAATGGAAAAAAATAAAGTATTGCAGTATATCTTGAATTCTTAAGCATGGTGTACTTAAGAAATCAAAGTTTGTTTTCCAGCTATGCTCATACATGTTTTCCTTTCAGCAACTGTTTTTTTTTTTTTTTAAAAAAAAAAAAAAGATAGTGAAGTCTAACAAATGAAATGACTGTTCTATAACTTGAGAGTACCATTTTTTAGAAATTTAGGAAGTACATTACCTCTTACAAAATGAAATTGTAACTTTTAAGTTATAGTTAATTCCTACTTAAGTCATAAAAGGTCTATGTGAGAAATCCAGCAATGAGAATATGACTATATTTTCATTACATTTGAGACTAGCAGTAGTTTCTGTGAAACTCTGAAGATACTATATGAAACAATATAAGACTATATAAGATGATGTGTAGGCATAATTGTCCAACAGTAGAATATACACTATCTACCTTTAAAACAAATATGCATTGGAAATCTTTTTTTTTTTTTTTTTTCTTGTATACATGGCAGATGATAGATATTACCAGCAAATGAACTGGATGAAAATTTAAGGAGGAAGAATTTTGCCCAATATCATATACAGCATGTTTGTCTGTTGAAAACTACATTGTATTACACTGGAAGAAGACAAAATCAAAGTTGTATGTTCTTCTTGTAGAATTTAAGCAACCTGTGAGTAAGAAAATGAAACTTACCATGGTCTGTTTTTAGCATACAAAAATGTGGATTTTTTTTCCCTAAAAACTCTCTACAGGCTGCTCAGCTACTAGCAGAATTTTAAGGAGTTTCATGCTGCTAATACTTCTGTTACCATGAGTTATATAGCCCTTTACTATTGCATCACACGAGATACTGTGGCTTACCTTTCCAAACTTACGAAATTTTAGAAAATGACAGCATTTGACTTAGTTCTAGTAGATGAAAAGATGTTCTCTAATGTGCTGTGTATGAGCTTCAATTAACACTTATTTTCCTTCTAATTTTGTGTGAAACCTCCAGGGCTTCTGGAAGTTTTAAAGGGATAAAACCTAATGTGGATGATGGGAACAGATAAAAGAGGAGGAGAAATATTCTCCCAATTTCCCCAACTTGTCTTAGACCCCATCCTAAGGAATCAGTCTGCAACATAAATATACAGGAATGGAAATTCCCTGCTGCTCATATTTAGATCACCTACAGAGATAGTGATCTTCTGTTTACAAATAAATAAATAAATAAATAAAAACTTGTATCTTAATAAAAGTGTGCTCATTACAAAATGAAGAAGCAATATGAATTATTCAAGGGACAAAAAAAAACCCTCATTATGAGTGTCGGCTGCAGTTCTTCTATCTGCAATTCAAAAAACAATATGCCCTCCATTCTACCCTGCCCCAAAGTTTTGTGACCTCAAAAATCTTAAACTGTGAGCTGAAAAAAAAGATGCATTTTAGACGTCCAGAGTTTCTGATCATTTCCTATTACTAGTTCAGACATCCCTGCCTCCTGGTGTGTTACTTGCTGTGAATTCCATTCCAGAGTCTCATTATTCCCATATGCATTGTGGAAAACACATTTCTAAATCTAGACTGAGCGGTGTACAGGACACAGTCTCTAAAAGTTTTATGCTGAAATGCCAAACTCACAACTCAGTGCTCAAGCTTCTACATGTATTCATGTTTTGTATTCAGAATAAAAGCTGAGTAGGGGACTTGGTGTTGACAGGAAGTCATCCCTCTGATCTCACAGAATGAAGCAAATGAGGATACGCACAAGAGACTCTCTGGAGTCAAAGTTGAAACCCGGTTATGCCAAGGAGTTTTGAATTCCTGTACACTTCCTCAAATTGCAACAGCTTAGAAGTCTGCTAGGCAAGTGGTCCCCTGTGGCTTGTAAAGCAGGGTTTTGTGCTGCTGTGTATCCCGTGGAGGATTAATGATTGTACTGTGTCTCTGTCAGTCTCTGACTTGATGGAGAACGTCTTGATAAGGTTTGCTATAGATTCCTCAAGCCAGAGGGTGTTGGTTAGTGTGGGCGTTTCCAAAGAAGAATAGTGTAAGGGAAGAAGATTTCTGTCAAAAATCATAGTATTAAATAAGTAGGATACCTTGGGTGCTGTGTTCATTGCTAGGAGCCCAGAAATGACATTTGTACATCTATGTCTACAACTTTCCCATTAAATATTACATTGATGCTTGTGACTTGGGTCAGAAGATCAGAAGAAACTGGAAAACACTGGACAACAAAATACTGGAAAAAGTTCTGGCCTCATCTGAAAGCCTTACAAGAAATTGAGGATCACTGCAAACACAATTCCATACAGTCTTCTTATGTTCCTCCTTTTGGTACGCATTCTTCTGGAGAGAGAGAAAGCAAGAGACAGAGAGATAGATCCATTCAAACAAATATCTCTTTTAGATCTCTTTCAGATTTTGTGTAATTTTATATATATATATATATATATAAGAAGGATGTATCTCCAAGAATGCTTACAAATATTCATTTTAATTGAAAAAATGATTACCCCCCAAAAAATTGATTGAATGCTTAATTGTTCTCATACAGTAACAAGACTTCATGTTAACAAGTTAGGGTTGATAAAATGTTCAAAAATCTCAAGCAAAACTAGAGCTAAATAAGAATACACTAGGAGAGTGAAGAACATTTTTTCATGTGAAAAATAGGTGAAGTAAATAAAAAGTTTACTGATCATGGAATATCACAAAACAGAAATTTGTTTCTTACAGTACATTGTGTACCGGTCACCTTACATTATTAGATTGAGAAATCCTTAGATGTTCCCTACAGGAATCTTCTAACATCACTTTCAGAAGCCTGACCCACCTGCACATTGCCTTTAGCAAGATTAAGGGTAAAATCTAAGGTAAAATCTCTAGGGAAGCAATAGTCATTTGCTGTCATTGTTCTCATTTCAGAAATACCAATAGAAAGGTGCTGAATAACATGATGAAGACGATGCAAAACAAATTTATTTGGACCATTAGACCTACTACCTTTATCAGAACTTTTTTTTTTTTTTTTTTTTTTTTTTTCCCTTTAAAAGACTAAATGTCTCCTGCTGGAGTATTCAGCTCTTTCTATCCATCCTTTTTGAGCAGAGACAGCTACTGGACTTCCAGTTCCAACAGATTTCTACATGAAGGGAAAATGAGACAGGGAGAGGGACGTGGAAAGAGACAATGTGAGGACATTTAAACTCTCAGGTGGAGGAAATGTCATGTCTTAACATGCTCTTTAATTTCCCATATAAAAGATTTTCTGATATTCTGGTCCTTTTATAATATTAATGGTTGTAAATATAGTTACTGGTATTACTTTATTGATTTCAATATCTAAAAGGCACAAGCTAGGTTCAAAGGCAAGCTTAGTCATCATTTCTCTTTTGTTTCTGCATGTTGTGATTTGTCTGAATTTGAACCCATAAAGAGATTTTAAAAATAATGAGCGGGGGATAAGTTGAACTACTTCTCTCACATATTCTCACTTTTCCCACTTCATACTCCTTTAGTAACAATCACTTCTTAGATAGAATCGGATGATGTCAGAAAATAGCTCTCTCATACATACCTTGTAAAAATGAAAATTATATTAATTATAGCTTTCCAACATATACACTAATTATATACTTTCTCTATTTCCAATTTCAGATATTTGTAAAAACATAATTAAGTTTGGATGAATATGAAGTAGACGTTTCTTCCACTCTCTAAAAGCTAATGATGTCCACTACTGTCTTTTCTTTTTCCTGCATGTCTGATGGGGTCCAAATTTATTTTGAATGTCCAAAAAACTTTGTTCTTTTTTAGTACTTCCAGGCATTGTCATGACAAGTGCAGCTGTACAGAATGGCAAAAGAGTTCTTTATCTCCTTATCTGGTTTGAAAAAGATGTAGCTGAGGATGTCCTGTGTAGCCATATGCTTTTATAGGCTGAATTTTCCATCTGTGTTGAATGTGAACAAGGAAAATGTGTACATCATGACATACATTGCAGCAGATGAGATAGGTTTGGAGAGACTATACAAGTGGTCTCATCAGCAGAGAACAGAGATCTCTCTGCTGGTTGAATATGCTTTTCCTGTAAGAGCATGACCTTTTTAAATGTATGCTTAAATAGTATGGTGTTACATACTTATGATGCTTGTCGAACTTGGCAACAAGCTTTCTCAGTATGGATTTTGAATTTACAGTGCATAGGTGCAAATCAGTAGGGCCACTCAGCACTATTACAAAATCTGAACAGTTTTTTTCCATGCACAGACTGGACAGGTGCACAGTGACTGCTCCTATCTGGAGTGCTTAGCTCTGTGAAGAATAGTATTTCCCACATCACATTTCACAAATGTGTCCTTGATGACACAAAATAACTAGATAAACACTTTGGGTATTCCAGGGGATTTTTGGAAAAGATTTGTGCTATAACATAGGCGACCATTAGGAGGAAGGCATTAGGAACGAGCGTTAAGTCCACGCTTCAAAAGAGGCTGCTGTAAGGGATCCAAGAGCATCCCACTGGCAGGGAGGAGGTGTGGGGGGGATGCAGAGCTCAGAGCCAGTGCAGATGGGGGTGCTCCTCATCGTGCTGCTGGCTGTGGGGAGAGGTTCCTCAAGAGCACTGCACTGCAGGGAAGACACGGTTGGGGCTGACCCCTGCCTGTGGGAGCTGCTTTTGGCTGAAGGTCTCATGCTTGGTCCCTGCCTGAGCTACAGCCCTGCTGCATCACAGACCAGCCCTTATAATCCTGAAAAAATAGTCTGGATTTTTCAGTGTGTAGACCTGTCACTTAATCCTCTTTCAGTAAAACCAGCTATTAGTTGTTAGAATAAGATAATGCACAGAAAAATACATAACAACCATAGCTATTACCGGCAGCAAAACTCAACTTATCTTTACAAGCTAAAAGGATGTTACATGCTCAGAAAGCATACAAGGTGTGAAGTAAAAGTGAGTGATGACTTTTCAGGGACCAAAGGTTAGAAGAAACCACTTAAGTGCCCAGTAGCCAATAAATACATATGCTATTTTATTCAGATTAGGGTCTATCCCATTACATTACATACTTGAATACTTTTGTTGTTCCTGTTGTTGTTTTGTGTGCCATAACTGCATTCCTCTGTCCTTTAACCAGTTTTCAAGTAGAGATTCCCATGTGCACATACTCAGAATTTTCCTATATTTTATTGGTAAAATAAATTAGACTCAGCTCTTTCCCTAAAAGTAACTATAATGCTAGGAAAAGAGTAGTAATTTTTACTCCTGATTTTAAGTGTCTGTCTCGTTTAAGGTTTGCTTTTATCATCTCTCTGTATTCACATAATCACCCATATACATTACATATCACCTAGTGCGGAGCTTGCGGGAAAACCTTATTTATCCTGTTAATTTAATCAAAATGCTCTAGAGTGTTTGACTAGATCTTTGTTGTCAGTGTTTTTCTTTCTACTGAATATAGTAAGGTCTCTAATCTACTTATTCTGATGCTTTACCGTCAAATTTGCAAATTCTCCATATTAAAGTTAGCAAAAGAACCACACACCCAAACAAAAAATACTGCATCTGTTGTTAGGTACTTTGTGAGTAAAAAATAATTTACATAAAACTGTTGTAAAAAGATGAAAGTGAGAGGATGATAATACCAAACTTCTAATACAACTTTTTCCCTGAGTTCTTTTGTCCCATTTTAAGAACCATGAGTTCAAGTTTTCTGCATTCTTCTTAAACTAATGTTTTGCAGACCGATTCTAATATTTTCTCTATTGTAATATTTTCCTTTCTCACTAATACCAAAAAATTCTCAATATTCTACATTTCATTCAGTCTGAAAATAAGAATTTGTTCCTCAAGGCATTAGCTAACATACATTTTTTTTTGTACAATATATAATTACTTTCAAATCTGAGCTGGAAAATTTTAAGGTATTTCTTTTTCTGTCAAAAATATTTCCTAGATAGAATAAACAGCTTGCATCAACTAGAAAGGTTATAGAAAAGATCTTGATACTTACTGTTTGGAATTAGATCCAGCCATTTCAGTAGCATAAAATTCTCATTGCCTTAAATACCTCAGCTTATTCTTGTCAAGAATTTTAGAACACCGATTATCAGGTTTTTAAAGTGCACTTTTCTAAGATCTAAAATTATAGTGGAACTTGGATTAGCTTCAATGGCCAAAATAAACAGTCATATGGCATGTGTTTCTCATGCCTATAAGTAAATTGTTACCCTCTTCATTTTCTATAAACTAATATAAATGTGGGAATTGTCTGGAATAAATATGAAGGCAACTATCGATGCATTTTAACCCCACTTTGAACTTCACAGCGGGCAATTACACAGATATCATTTTGTGATAGTTTGGTTACTTATTTTACTGTGAATTTATTTCTTACCTAAAGCAATACAGCATTTCTCTTCCTGGACTAATGTTGCATATTTTACTACCTGAACCAGATGCGTAGGAAAACTTGAAAGAACAGCAATATCTTTTCTTCTGCAGTTCAAGTGTTCATTTTGTAAACACAGAGTTGAAAATTCCTTATCCCATTTTAGCAGCTTACTCATGTGGTACGGCTAGATCACTTTAAAGACATCTTCTCAAAATTCATTTGAAAATTCTTCAATCCTTTCACCTCATGGAATATTCATCATCTGCATATAAGAGGTTTCTTCGTAAACTATGCATACTGTTTTACATTGCCTTGCTTGCACAGAAACAAATGAACTGTTTGAGTTGCACAAATTGAATTTTAATCAAAGGAAATGAGAATAACTTTAAAGGTACTGAATCCATATTCAGAAGTCAAGCCAAAGTCTATTTTTAGCTATGTGATATATATAATATTAAAGGCATGCAACTGATGTGTATTTTAAGATGTCAATATTACAAAAAAAAAATTAGGATGCTGTCAAGAAAAGACAGAGATGGAAAGGCAGAGATCTTTTTAGATGTGGTTTAAAAATATAGATATAACTACTTCTTATTCGTATTTCATTTTTTGTTAATAATTTATCCACAGTTCTTTCTGAAGCTCCTGTAAGTTACTCTTGGCTGTACAAGTCCCTCTAGTGGCATTTTATATGTAACAGATAACCAAAAAACTTTCTCATTCTTTATCCATATACTGTATAAAATCTATCAGCTGAACAAGCAGAACATCATTCTGTTTTAAACTCCTTTGATAGTCCCTGTGATAGTTCGTTTTGTGTTCATGTTATCTATACTATGAGTCCTTAGAAGATTAATTTCTTTTCATAAAAAAAAAAAAAAAAAAAAAAAAAGAAAAAGAAAGGCATTGTTATTATAACTAGCCATTCAGACTTAGAAAGCAGTATTTGGAGGAAGCTGCATTAGGTTGATTTTTTGGTTCTGAAGGATTCAGAAGTTAAGGACTCCTTTTTCACTTTTTTTTTTTTTTTTTCTGGCTTTTGACTGTAAAATAATCTGAGGTATTTTTGTATTCTGCATTTTGAAAGTGCTCTTCCTGTGGAAAGTAGTTAGAAGTGACATAGTTTAAAAAACAGTGACAGTGACACAAATTTACTTCATCTTTCTCATCTCTATGAGAGCACCATTTAGCTTAATGCTTCTTAGAACAAAAAGTGTCAATTTCTGCCTACCATTTACTTTCAATACAACATCAAGTAAACATTTCAAAAGTACCAACAATCCACCTTGAAAAGATATTTTGGAAATACAGACTCAGATTAATGAAAGCATCTGTACCAAAATATTTCAAATGCTTGCTCTAATAGTTGTGATGGACTATCACATGAACAAGTAGACTTGCTCTCTTCAAAAAACGGCCATTTATTAGAAACAGCTCATTGCATATTTATTTAATTGTTGTTTATTGCATTTCCAGTCATTATAACTCTCCTTCAGATTCTGGGATTAAGTAAAGATCACAGATCAAAAGATAATATGATTCATATTGTATAATGCAAAGTAATACTGTAAGATTTAAGCTGCTAATTCAGTGTTGCTAGGTTCCCATACCACCTACCCTTTATTATTGTAGTTTTCTTCTGTTACATCAACAACTGACTTTAACAAATATATTTTTTATGTGCATTTACAGAAATATTTTATTCTTTACAAAAATGATGGTGGTATCCAGGGAAACTGTTCTGAAACTTTTGAGGGCATTATAATTTATGTTCTTTCTTACACTATGTAATAATCATTAATAAAGCTGACAAATATTTAAGCTGATCCAAATGAATATATTTCAGGAATCAAAGTGATTTTTCTGTTTTATCTGATGTAATTATTTTGTTTTATATAATCTTCTATAGATTAAATGCACAGCCTTACTGAAAAACTGTCAGTTTCCACAGATTTCAGTGGTCAGGATGGTCCCAATATAAGTCTCATTATGTGTTGTGGATTGGAGATAATAAGTATAGAATAAAATGCTGACAATACTTGTTCCTCGAAACCTTTAAGGAAAATTGTTTGTTTACCCTGAGTTCCTCTAAGCCTGCATGGGATCTTTTTACACAGTCAATGCACATAGGTGTTTCTTATATAACCCACACAGTAACATAGTAAATTATACTGTGAATTAAGCCCTGGTGAATAGAAGCAACCATGCATCTAGAAAGTAGGTGTTAAAATCCTGTTCCACATTATTAGGAAACACTGCATGGATTAGGGAGAGGCGGCCAGCTGAAGGTCTGGCAGCAAAGAATCTTTACTAGTAAAGTCAGCTAGGAGTTCTTAAGAAATAATGAATTGTAGCAAAGAGAAAGCAACATATATCTGTGTAGAGACAATCACCATCAACACTGAAGTTTCAAAGTTCAAAGTAACCCCTCCCAGGGGTTACTGGCACAAAGTTACTCATCACACACACCTTGAGTTTTCATTTTTTATCATTATGATTTGACTTTTTGCTAAAAGAAATTTAAACCCTTTCACAGAAAGATAATGCAACATTTGTATTTTCTTCTTTGAATTCTTCTTAGGCCTATGACTTTAAAAACAACAACAACAAAACTTTTTAGTAATTTTTCCCCCTCTGTAGTGACGTATCATAGAATAAATCTCACTTCTCTTGTGCCAGAAATTAACAGCAGTGTAATAGCTTCCTTTTGTTATTTCTGCTATAGTTGTGCCAAACCTGTCACACCTGCCTAAAGAGATCTTATCAAGAATATATTATAATGGAAAGTGACATCTCATTTTT
Source organism: Oxyura jamaicensis (assembly GCF_011077185.1). Taxonomy (NCBI): domain Eukaryota; kingdom Metazoa; phylum Chordata; class Aves; order Anseriformes; family Anatidae; genus Oxyura; species Oxyura jamaicensis. Next base: position 93,887,960 of record NC_048893.1, read on the forward strand.
ACTCAAGGTTTAAGCAAACCTCCTGTTTACAAAGGCTCAGTTTTTGACCGTCTTTTTGATATGGTGGAAATTAAAACATGCAAAACTGCAATCTGACGCACTATATTGTACCACAGACTAGTTGCTAAGTTTGCATCAAATCAGAAAATGTGCAGATTTTTTTCTTATTTATCAAAATTTTAGATCATAATAGTTTTGCAAAATTTAAGAAGACTTTTTCCTTCTAACATACCATCAGTAACATTCCCCAGGTTTCCTTAAAGTTGCGTATGATCAAACAACCAAGAAATATACTCAAAACCTTTATGTCCATAGGAGAAAAGTGGATTGTAATTTATTCATAAGACAAAAGTAATGCATTAAAAAGACACCTCAAATCTCCATTTTTAACAATTTAACAATTGTCTTTTCAACTATTTTTCTGTTTTTTAATAGAAAAGAATTTTCCTGGGTTTTATAAATAAGGTTTCTTGGCACATGACAGCATTCTTTAACTGTTCTCTCAATCATAGCATTTGGATGCTTACCCTGTTACCCTAATTTCTCTACCTAAGAAATTTATGCCATTGTATTGTATGGGAGAAAGACTAGCATAGAAGATAAATTTCATAGATCTTATGGGGATTTTCAAGATATCATGGCTGTCCACTCAAAGCATTAAGTCTAAGAACTTGCCTTGAAAAGAACTGTCTATCCCAGTCCCGCTTTCTGTGATTTATTTCTAGACAGATACCGAAAACCTTCAGTCAGACTGAGTTTGAAGGGTAGATGGCTCTGGAAATATAGCTGTTTCCACAGGTGTTGAAAAATATCTGCTGATCATGACCTAATGATGTAAGTACATCATTTATAAAAGTGATAAGAATGTTAAAAGTTAGGAATATCAAATATGAAAATTATGAAGCTAGCCAGACTTAGATGATGGCTTCCTATATAATAGTTAATACAAGTCTGCAATTTGTTACCCCTTCTATCATGTCTTTAAAAATTAAGCAAGCATTGAATATTAATTTGCCAAATGTGTATTTAGGATATATAGACTACCTGATGTCTTCACAAAACAGATAATTTCTTATTATAACTGAAATTAAGAACAACCATTTGAACTTCAGTGTCCAGTCACATAATTAAAACGCTTTGCAGTTGTGCACGTGCATACATATTTTTATACACACACAGAGAGACATACACATGTATAAATATTTAATGCTAGGTCTGAAGGCCATAATCCCATGTCTCATTAGAATTACACGCAAAATTAGCCTGGACATCTAAGTGCATTCTTCAAATATCAAACATATGAGTTGTCACTGCTGGTGGCAAGGGACATGGTGTCCAAGCAAAATTCCACTTTTAGGGTTTCTGACACTAGTAAATGCTAATTGTGTTTGAAGGTGTTAGATGTGACTATTTGTGACTATTTTAAATAAATGAACTCACTGACACATTTTTTTTTTTTTTTTTTGCAAAATTCAATTAGTAGATTATGACTGCATTCTAAGATGTCTTTTTCATGTTTTAAGGTCAAAGTAAAGGTTGCCTGGGAGGTCTGAATTCTCTGAAGTTATTGTGAATGGCTACTTCCTGTATGCCAGTTTGAGTGTGTGTCAAGGATGGATATTTTCGGACTTGGAATAGTATACTTGAGGCTAACCCTTTTTTGAAACTAGTTAAAGTATTTCGCATGGAATTAAGTCTACATGACTGCACCAGATTAGGTTTATAGCGGTATGAAGCACCATTGCATATAACTGAAACAATCTGACTCATCGTTTTCAGAAGTAGTTAAAGATTGTATCAGCTATGTTGACATAATTGCCACCCATGTCTCACATACAATAAAGTTACTGCATCCTACTGCTAGTTTTCCATGGGAAAGACTGCTTTCTCTTAGAGGAGATTGGCTCCATTTGGGGTGCAGAAATGTATGTCACATCACACCAGTTACTGAGATAATGAAGGCATGAATAGGAGTTACTGCTCAAACAAAACATTAATCTCTGGTAATGATAAACATGTCTGCTCCAGTGCCTGAAGCAATTTTTACATTAAACTGTAGTTCGGTAAGGGCAAAAATATATGTCTTTATAATAAGTCTGGTTGTTTACCTTTACTGTTATTTGTACTGAGCCAACCTCAATGCTTTCTCATTTTCATCTACAAGGCAACAGTACCAAAAAGAGAAAAACAATCAGGAAGTTTCAAATCTTTAAGTTGATACAGTATTAGATCAAATAAAATAGTATATATAGCCACAGGGCTTGATTTCAGAAGCAATATATATTAAAGCATGTGAAATTTTCAATTTTTCTAAGGTATTATAGAACTCAAGTAGAGTATTTAGACACAGGCAGCTCCAATTTACCCATAGCTAAAAGCATTCAAAAGCAAAACTCTGGTTTGACCTGACTTTTGGTTTCATCATTTTCATGACTGTGGCATGAAATTTAAGTTCCTCCTCTCCATAAATGTGGAGGATACAAATTTAAATTTGTCTCTTTCAGAGCTGTAAGTATGCTTTTAGATTTTAGCAGTAATGTCTCAATAATAATTTGAAATTCAGATCCTTAAAACTAGGCATATAATCTGGTACCTGTAACCCAGAATGTTTATAGTATTAACATCATACGTTCGGTAACGGTTATATTTACTATTACTTCTAATTGCTAAATAAATATTTCACTACTATCATTAATTGGCTCTAAATATTCTTAGGATAACAAACAAACAAACAAACAAACAAACAAAAACTAAGAGACTTTATGTGCTGTCAGAGTGCAATGTAAGTCTTCTAACTTCCAGGAGATAAACAGCTCAGACACAGTCTTGAAGTACGCCCTCACTTAATCACTCTCGGTTATGTCAGAGGGACTATTTGGGTAGTGTGAATAGAATCTGATTCACTGTTTAGTAACTACATTTTTTTTTTCCAAAGCATTTTGTTCATGAATAAAACTCTTTTATCATTTTGAGACCCAACTCAGTTTGCAATTAAATCAGCTGGAATTGTTTAATCGACGGAGATGGATAAAGCCCTTATACAAAAGCTTACCTTTCTTGCACTCCCAAGCCTGATTAGTATATAATTCTGCTCTCTCTTGCATTTTAATTTGGATGCTCTACTAAACCAGAGTCATACCTACATCTCTGACATGCCCTTGCCAATACTATGAGGAAACTTTTTGCTCCTCTGTTGTCAGTGAGGCCATGATAGTTACCTTTGTGGTCTAGACCATCAATTCTTCTGCTTAAGGATCTTTAACTTAATTCATTCTGCTGCCTTTATATGGAATTCTGGAATCCCTTTGCCTTGCTGCAGCATGATTCTGCTCACTAAATTCAAATATTGAAAATACTCACTGCCAAGCAATTTGTTATTCTTGAAAGAATTCCAGGGCAATTCTATTATTATTAGACTTCCCTACAAAATATAAACCTTTGAAATTATATCCTTTGTTTTGCCTATTAATCCAAATAATTAGATTTACTTCTAGAAACTGCAAAAAAAAACCATGTGAACTGATTTGCCTGGATCATCCTCTTTACAATTTTAGTATTTTGCTTATTTTATAAATTAATGTGGAAATAGAAAAGGAAATTCTGGAGATCGAGAAAGACTTGTCATACAGACACAACTTCTGTAACAGTAATGTATACATTTTGAAAAAAGTATAGCATTTTATGATCTTGTACATCATAAAACCTTATAATCCTAATTCAGTAGTTTTAGCGTAAAAATAATTTGAGGCAATTCAAAGCTTGTGCAAGTAAAAAGATAGGGATGAAACTACTATACTACATATTTTGTCGGTAATTTCCCTAAAACATTGTTCAGTATAATTGGTTCATTGTCACTTAATTAAATTGCACCTTCTTACGCGGTGCCAAGCATTAGAATTAGTGTGCTCAGAAATTGGTCCATATTATATACAAGTCAATGGAAAAGAAAGAGGTAATATAATAACATAACTTACATAATTAACTGGAAAGACTTTGCAAATGACTTTTCTGGATCCCGTGTGTACAGGAAATGTTGCTTGTAACAAATATTCCACAACACATTATATTTATGACTAAAGTGTTGATGTTACTTCTGTACATTTTTAATGCCAGAATTCAAACGCCTATTTAGCCTAGTCTAGTACAGTTATCTTTCTAACAGATTTCTCTGAATATACAGTTTTCTTTTTTATACAATCCCTTTCTCTTTAATCATCTTTTTCTGTATCAATCATAATGAAGGAAATCCTGAAACTTTATGAATCTTCATTTTTTTCCCTTGGTGTTGGGGAGGGTCATTTTTTGAACATAGAAAAGTGTCGTAATCTGCAAATATTTCACGTGAATTGCTGCACATTTGCACATAAGCATATTTGGGGACTACAGTAGTCAGAAGGAAAAGTATCAGGGCTCTAGTGTCAACCTGTCATTAAATTTACTAGAAAATTAAAACACAGTAGTTAACTAAAAGGCCTACTCATTCAAACAAAAAATTTATGGTTCTAATTCTACAGAAACATGAATACCATGTATAACAAAATGGAGTTCACATTCAATTTTATGGGAAGTGTAATTTAGAACCCTGAGTAGGAGATATACTATGAAAAGGTACATTTCTGGTTACACTGCCAAACCGGCAGTGACTTTTATTCATTTAAAAAAGCTGTTGGCTCAGACTTTACGGGATCAATATTACATTATATTTTTTTGTAGTATACATGTTATAGTTTAGGTTAGAAAGTGTGAGTGTTACTCTTCTAAAATATCCGAAGGCAGGTGTTTTGGTCCAGATACTAGAGTAATTTTAAAATCACAGAATCCCATTGACTACTGCATGGCAAATGCATTTTAAGTTTATTGTAAATCTGTTCTTTGTCAGTGTCTTAATTAAAATGTTTACTTTGATCACACTAAATCACATGCAGTTGTGAATGATGGCTCAAAGGACTAACACACAACACAACACTCCATATTATGGAGAATTTTAATGGAAAATGAATAGCTTTGCTTTTTTTCCAGGAAGTCACAATTTGTTTTATTGTAATTAACAAAACTGTGGTACATTAAAGACAAATTATGAATAGTTAGCTACACAAACAAGAAAGGACAGCCTATTAAGTGTAATTCTATGTCTATGCTGTATCTTTTTTTGTTCTGGTTTATTTTGGTTTGTTTTGTTTGCTTTCAACAGAAATATGATCTCTCTATTTAAGAAAATAGCCTTGAAAATAGAATGGGCATTTCTTCTGTTCCCAGGATATATAAAATTATATATTAAGAATGGGAACATATGGATTTCCTTGTTTATAGAAAAGTATACTCTCTAGAATCTGAGTATGAAGATATTCAAACTGTGGTTATCTTTCTTTGTTTCAGCTGGTACAGTTATGCACTAGCAATAAATCTATTGTTTTACGGTTTACAATACTAAGTGGCTCTAAATTTCAGAAAAAAAAAAAAGTCTATACAAGTAGGACTCTACTTTTTTATGTATTTTTTTCTTTCCTCTGTTACATTTAGCATGTTTGCATGTCTGAAAGGTAAAAGTGCAACGATTAAGATTTAATTTGGATTTCATGGTAATACAGTTATAAAAAAAAAATAAAAAATGTATAAATGAATAAGAGGTGTTTTCTCAAAGTTGTACCCCCAGAAATTCTGTTAGCAAGTAAGTGTTGGTGAATGGACTGGTCAGAGAAAATGCTCTCTCTTTTAGCTGTTTCCTAACTGTTTCCTTTGGGTTGTAAAGTTCAAGGTTATCAGGAGGCTAAACTATGCTTTGCATCTGAGGACATATAAAGACTTTGTCTATGTTCCTATCACATCTTTGACTGCCTCCTTTTTGTATTCAGCTGTATTCTGAACTGGCACATAGAAGTGAAAGAAGTGGTAAACCAGACCTTCTAAGCTGCTTTAAAAAATCTAATTTGACTTCATGAATGGCAAGTAAGGATAGATAATGTGCCCCCATGATGTTTATACAGACATATATGGTGATGTAAACATGTACTTATGGAGAGTGGAGAGCATAAGGAGAGTGCTCATATAAACATATATACATGTGCATTACTACCATAAAAGAGAAAAAACTACCATATGAAGCCCCAACCTGTGTCATGTGATAACAGATGTGAGGAAAGGAATCTCAATTTACTTTTGCTGTGTGAAGTGCACTTTTGCCTTAACACATGACAAGTCTTTTTCAGGGGCTGGCGAAAAGCATGACGACCAAATGACCCATCTTAATTTGGGAGATGTTATATGTGACGTCCTGCACTAATTTTTTCTGTCAGTCTGGTTGGAAAACATCTTACTACTGAACTGAGGATTGGAGCAGATAAAGAATCTAAATTCTCGCCCATTACCCCAAAGTGCTAGCCCTGTAATGTCACTGTTACGTGCCTTTTGACCTTGTTATTTCTAAAGTAGAACACTACCATGTGGACTGTAAAGTCTCATAATGAAATTCAGATGAAATGCTAAAAACTGAACTTTCTCCTTTTACCTCCACCATGAAACAAAAGCAAAATACTAATCAGTTTTTGGCTATATATAAATATTTCCTTAAGTTTTTCCTGTTAAACTTTTTTTTGGTTAAAATTTCCTTAGAGGAGGTTGTTCAGCTAAATGTCGGAAAGATTGCAATATTTTAGTCCAACAGTAATCTGTAAAGATTCACCTCATAAAAATAAAAAAATATATTTATGTGTTGGCTTTTTTTTTGTTGAGCAATGCCTTTGAAAATAATTGACGTAAAAGCTGATCCTTGTTTTTTTTTTTTTTTTTTTTTTTTTTTTTTGTGTGTGTGTGTGT
>NC_048893.1:93894872-93941677 GCF_011077185.1 Oxyura jamaicensis
TGTGTGTGTGTGTGTGTGTGTGTGTGTTTCGTTTGGTTGTTTTTTGGAATAAATTCTTTATTCTTGCATTACAAAGTAATTGTTTCAATATATAGCTTCTCTGAATGTCTCTTTAGGCACCTCAGCAGGAACTTTGATATCCTCTGGTGTAGTATATTGTAGCTGTGTTACCCGTTGACTTCAGTGGGATTTATGGACACTCATAAGCCTTGGGAATCAGACAGCTTTTGTTCTCCTACATGTGGATTTAGACACCTGATTTTAGGAAGCTGCTTTCAGAAACGTGGATGTATCTTCTTTTTGCCTTTTTTCTTTCTCCCTTTGTACAAATCCAGAAACCAAAATGCTGCATGGATTAAAGAAAACAACCAAAAGAAAAGCAACTAGACCCCCAGTGACCCGGACCCTGGGGTGTGCTCTACGTGCAGCACGTAGAGAACCCATCCCAAGTGTCCGTTCCCTGCTGCAAGCCCTGCACACCGGGCAGCGGGTGAGTAGCAGCAGGGAACTCTGCGCGGGGCTGATATTCTCACCTAAGTCACCTGGGCCTCCTGTCTGAGCCAGCGTCCCCAGCCCTATTACCTGAGTTAGGGGAATGAAGAAGAGTTAACACTGGGGGTGCAGCTGGGGGTGCCACCTTGGGGCAACTCCGAGAGGCAGCCTCCAGCCAGCCCGCGGCCGTGGGGTCCCCGCTGTCCCCTGTGACCCCTGCACTCCGCCGCCCCCACTCGCAGCCCCCCGGTGCCGAGGCCGGCCTGGGTTTTGGGTGTTTTTTTTTTGTTTTTTTTTTTTTTTTTTTTGCCTTGTCGACTAACCCCCTCTAGCGCCGAGCCGGCCGCATGCGACCCGCGGTCTGCCGGCAGCGGCGAGGCGAGGGGGCGCCTCCTCTCCTCTCCCCTCACACACACACGCACAGGGCTCCCGCTCCCCTCAGGAGGGCGGCTGAGGAGGGGCCGCCGCCGTTCCCACGGCTCCCCCCGCGCCGTTTGGCTGCCGGGGGGCCGCGCTGGCCTCCCGGGGACCCGGCAGCCGCCGGGCCGGGCCGGGCCGGGCCGGGCTGGGCGCAGCGGGGCGGCCCCGCCATCGCTCGGCGGGGGAGCAGCGGCGCCCCAAAAACCGCGGCGAGGCGCAGCGGGAGAGAGCGGCGGAGCCGCCCCGCTCTCTGATCGCCCCTCCGCCAAGGCAGCCGGAGACGGGGGGAGAGAGGCGCAGAGGGAGCCGGGGCACGGCGGCGGAGCGGCCGGGGATGCCGCCGAGCAACTTGCGCTGATGCCCTGGGAAGCGTGAGGAGGCGGCCGGCCCCTCTGCTCTCCTCTCCTCTCCCCTTCCCGCCCCCGGCGGCGGGGCAGGACCCTCCGCCATGGCAAACTGAAGCCCCTCGGCGCTGCCTCCGGCCGGGGATGCGGGGCCCCGCGCGGCGGGGACGGCGGAGGGGGCAGTCGAGGACGGAGCCGCTGAAGGAGCCGCTGAGGACGGAGCCGCCGAAGGAGCCTCTGCGGGGCTGAGGGCGCCGGGAGGAGCGGGGCGCGACCCCCGCCGCCGCCGCCTCGAAGTTGCCGGGGCTCTCTCTCTCCCTCCCGCCGGGGCTCTCCCGGTTGCCGGAGCTCTCCCGGCGCCGCCGCCCCCCTCGGCAGGGCGGCACGAGGGCTGCCGGCACCGCCGCCCGCCGCCGTGCCCCGGGACCCCGCCGGTGGATGTGCCGGAGCCCGGCGGGGCGGCGGGCGGTCGGGGGGGGCCCCCGGCGTCCTCCGCTGGCCTGAAGGAGGACGGGGAGGGAGCCTCGGCGGGCCGAGGACGAGGGGAGCCCGGCGGGGACCAGCCATGGGGTGTCGTGAAGCGAGGGGGCTGCTCTGGAGACTCGGCCTCTTCCTCCCCCTGCTGACTGCGCGCCCCGCCGACGGCGGTCACGGAGCCGCCAACCAAGGTGAGGGGCGCCGAGGGGCCCGCAGACAACTTCCCGAGGAGGGCTACGGGGACGGGGGGTCTTCCCGGAGGGAAGCGGGGGGCTCCGGCCGAGCGGCTCAGCTTGCCCCGGCCGCGAAGTTTCCTCCCGCTGACAGGGAGCGGTAGCGTGTATAGACGAGAAATTGTTTTTTTTGGGGGGGTCTACGCGACTTCTGCGGGGAGCGAAGCGCCCTCTGAGAGGGTTTGGGGGGACCTTAACGCCCGCTAAAGGAGGTTGCGGCTCGTCCGCTGCTCAGGGATGCGTGGCTGCCCTCAGCACCTCAGCTCTACCGGCTGCGGTCCGACGGCCCGAAAAAATCCTCTCTAAAGTCTTTGGCACAGGTGCATGCTCGTCAGGTCCTCCCGGAGACGGTAGTTTAATTGCCCAGGTTGTCACGTTGCTTGGGTTGAAGGAAAACGCCCGTGGCTTAAAAAATGAATCACCCTACTTAGAGAAATAAAAATAAGGCTGCATAGCACATTCAGACAGTATCAAATTCTGTCAGATAGAACTGGGGAAAAAAACACGATAACTGATCATGAAACATCGTGTTATATGTTCTGAACATCTGGATAGACAGAGCAGAGCATTTCCTTAACTGCTTATTTAATGCACATCTCTCTACTTAGTTGTGGAGAATGTAGGATGCATCTCTTCCTACTCTTCGTAAATTCAGTCTTTCCTTTTTTTTTTTTTTTTTTTCTTGTACAGTTTAGCTTTCCTGATACAGGGTTTTAGTGTGATGTGAGTGAAAATATGGGAGCTGAAGGGCAGCTCTAAACGTTGCTTCTGGCAGAAATTATTGTACCTGTTACTGTTGAAAGGAGTGCTGAAAATGACTATTGTGGAAAGTAATGAGAAAACAAACTGGTTTTAGTTGTGGAGCACTACCAAATGTGTAGCTCGTATATTTTCACACTTCTGTTTTACAGTCCATTTTCAGTGTTCATTGTACATACATGAGTAACAGTAAAAAGAGAGAATAAAATATCAGGAAAGTAGGAAAATGTGATAGTTCAGCCACAAATACCTTGAAGAATAAGAGTCAGACGTGGCAGGGGCATTCCAAATGATATTATTCCTTTGCCTCTTCTGTACTGAATGTGATGTACAATTTCAGCGTGCAGTTGGATAACATATAGCCAGATCAGTCCTGTATTACAGTTTGCCCTTACTCATGTCTTAGAAGACATTGGATTTTCACAGCAGCACAACACGGTTTTCCTCTTACGTCCCTCTCATTAGCGCACGCTAATGCCTCCTACATTACTGCAAGGCCTAAGAAGACCACATAAATGCTGTCTAAAAAAAATCTATTCACGTGTTATAGAATAACCATGACACATTCTATGCATCAAAGGTAAAGAATTTGTATTAAGTAGCACAAGTTAGATTAGGCATGTTAAATAAGTTTCTAAACTAGTATTTGATATTCCTGGGATTAAATTAGTGATAGTTAAATAACTAGTTAAAAATGGGAAAAAGTTACCAAAACAGCTTAGCCCAGAGAAAAGGCTTTCAAGGATAAAGTGTGGTGGGTTTTTTATTTTTTTAATGTTGATGTAAGTTTTCTCAACATGCTTGGGTAATGAGGTATTGGCTACATTTAGTGCTGATGAATTTCTTAACTTCTGAGTTAACTTGTCTTTCTGCACTTCGATTCAAAACTTCTAATAAAAGGAGAAGCTTCTAATATCTTTAGTATTGCCACTGTACCATGGAAATCAAATGATTAATCTAACTCATCCAAACACATGCGAAATTAAAATTTACTGAATTAATACAGGTGATTCAGAACACCCACACCACCCGAATAATAAAATGTTAGCCAAAAAAAGTCTACTTTTAATGATGATTTTCTCTAAAAACAGGAATTGAATAAAAGAAAATGACTACAATAAAGCAGTTGCATATTGTGTAAACACTTAAATGGATAAGTTCAAAGTACTAGTTACTTATGTTTGGAATACCAGCTACAAAGATTTCTTTTTTAAAATCTTGTGTAGTTAGCTGAGGGAAAAAAAATCTCTTATGTTTTTATAAGGTGATATTTCAGAGTATACATCTTGGAAGCATGGTTGCAATACTTGTTGGTTTTTCATTAATTATCATAGTAATATAACTTAGCTTTACTATCTAAAATATTTGGTCTTCTGTTTTGTATTTACAAGCATATCAGCATTAATGCAAACTTGCAAAGGAATGTTTTTATTGGGTTGTCTCGTTGGGGAAAAAATGTGGAAGGGGAATACCTTTATTAATGGTAGCCAGAGAGCCCTTCCTCTTCATCCTTAGTGGTGAATTTTCTGTTATTAAAGAGGGATTTTCAGAGAATTAATATACTCCAGTCTTATAAATTACGGTTACTATGTTGGGATTTATCTTTTTGTTTGCTTTCCTCAAACAGAAGGATATTTTTATATAGTTCCAAGACTCTTAGGTTGTCTTTCTTCACCCTGTAAATCAATGCATGGTGCCTTACAGTATCTGTAGCAAGGCAGACAGAAACAATACTATTGACAGAGAAGTGAACTTACTCATTCATCTTAATGGAGTGGTAAGTTTGAAAACAAGTTATGACTGTGCCAAGAGCTAGATTTTACAGCTAAGAAAAACCCTGTAGGTAGGCAAGGCCATGCAGCTGTGTAGGACATGTATCGCTGCGGTCTGAAATTGAATTGCTTGAAATATAAGCCTCAGTTAATAGTGTAGGTTGAGTGCTTGCACGTTCATCTAAATTTTAGTTAGTTGACCATGACATCTAGTTACAAATAAGTTGCGTTATTGTACAAGATTTCACCCTGTGTTGTAGGTTTGTTTTCTGGTTGCCAAAACACATTGAATTGAGCAACTACTCTCAGTCCTAAAGATACAGATAAGAGCATCTAAACTGTGAACATTGTATAAAACATGAGGTTTTGAGATAGAGGTAGCATCAGTTAATGGTTTAACGGTATCAAGCACTAAGCATGCACGTATGTTTCCACATACACATAAACCAGAAAGGATTTTTGTACACTGGCTTCTTGCAAACTCTACCTGCTATTATCCGTCACTAGACCATCAATTTCTGAAATAAACTGTAGGACTTGCAGAGTTCATCATGTTTCATGGCTATCAGTGAACTGTGAAAGGAAGTTGTGTGCTTTCTCAGTTACCAGGTGTCACTATATCTTCCTAGGTTTATGTAAGTTTTTTTTTTATATATGCTTCCTTCTGAAAGGCATACATATTTATTTTCTTCATCCTCCAAAGAAATAAGGTATGAAATAATGTCAAGTGCCATTCTGAAAATTCATATAGCCTCTATTTTCACAATTATTGTGCTTGATGTAAATTGGGTAGCTCAAAGTACATAAATAAAACCTTTTGATTCTCATATTAAAATCTGAGGCAGATTACTGATGGCCTTGAGTTCTTCATCAGTTCAAAGATGATGCCTTGAATTTATTCAGATATTTATTTTTACAGAAGAACAATCTGTCACAGATAAGTTGTCTTTCTTAATACAGCATTCCGAATTTTCCTGTCGTAATAAGGAGACCAGGACTGAGTGTAGAGGCTGAACTTCCCTCTAAAGACATGGAATCATAGAATAGAATCATAAAATGTTTTACTCCTAGAGGATCTCTCTTACATTGAGAAATTTAGGTCCTAAGAAGAAGGCTGTGCTGATGCTTGAATTGTACTCATCCAGTTGGATTCTGTTATTCAGTTTTCCAGCTGGTATTTATGACCATTTATATCCTTAGATGAAAATGAGAAAATTAAATAAAACCATTGCAGTAAAAGTGTTACTCTCTTTTACATCTGTAGAGAAAGTGATGAGCGGAATCATATTTTTGCCTCAAGCTGTTAAGAATTTAAAATATATATATATATATATTTCTACCCATTTATCTTACAACACTATATACTCCAGTGGTAAGAAAGATTTTGGAACCTCTACAGGTGTAGATATGCATGAAATGACTTTTTATCCATGAGCCTAGATTTGAGTGCCATAAATATCTGAGATGAACAGATTTGATGTTGATGCTTCATATTCATATGTTCCTGGTTTTGTATTTGGCAATGCTGAGTGCTATTTGGATGTTTTGTTAATTTGCTTTGGACAAACGAGAATGATTTGTATGGAAATGATTAAAAAAAATCAATGTATAGCTTAACCACCTATAAGTTAAGACTTTATGTTGTTCTGTAGTTCTGTTCTTCTGTGGTTCTCATGTAATTTGGGGTGTGAAAACACCTCAGAGGAACTAAAGTATTTTTAGAAGTACACAACTTGGCCCTGTTGAGAAAGAAGGCAAGTCAAAAATTAAGCTAAGTGGTAGAGGAATTATGGAAGTATAAACTGAAGAGAACAGTTGACAGTTAGTGGGCAGTGTTTTCTCCATCTCATGATTTATTCAGAGAGATCAAGTTTTCAGTTTCACCTGGTGTCTTGCTTTTGTTGGGAAACAAGGCTGCGCAGTTCCTAGAAATCAGCCGGACCCAAGCACAGGGCTGGTGACTGTCCTGCATTTGCCTCCTGTTCTGGGTTGCTTTTCAAAGGCTCTGCTGCTGGCTTTTCTCAAACTGTGCTTCAGAATTGGATTAGATATATCTGGGGTTTGATCCGGAACAACCACTTTTATCCTCCTATGAATTAACAGTTTGTGTTTCAACATAAAATATTTATTTTGGCAAATCAAATAGTTGACAAATGAAAGAAGGAAGGAGCGTGCAAGAAATTCAGTTCTATGGAAACTATGGAAAGCTCCTCTGGCTTTCCAGATACATATTTTAGATCTAAATAATTAGATCTAACTCTGTCTGAGGGCCCATTTGGGTATCTGATGTTACACTTGTTGATGTTAACTGTGAATTTTAGAGAAGTCAGTTCAGCAGATGGGATGTCAGTAAGATGTACAGTTATTAAATATTCTATTTGTTAGCTAAACTTTGTAAAATTGAAAGCCTAACTTGATTAAAATCTTTAAGTAATCACCTACATTTAGAAACTGATACATGTGCAATAGGTGAAGCATTGTATTGTTTCTCATATGCCAATATAGCATTGCTGTGTTAGGATATTTTCTTATTGCAGCTGGATGCGTAAAATGGAATGTCTCCATTGGGATCACTGGGTACTCTACCTTGACATTGCCATAAAGAAGAGGCCAGTCTTTTGTTTGTTGTGCCCATTAACATGCTGAACTTTGGGACACAGGGGCAGAACGGTAAACAGTATGAAAGTAAAGGAGTAGGGAACGAAATGGTTTATTCAAAATCTATCCTGACATTAGGAAACAATGTATCTCACCAAAGTTGTCAAAGAATGATATCAGTTATGAACAACACATCTTCCTTGAACTTTTGAACTTGTAAATATGCCAATCTTTATGGTCAAATGTTAGAACTGAGAATTTCTACTGAAAAGATTTCTCTTGCATGATAAAAGTATGAAATTGTTTGCAGGATTTCTTTCTCAGTAATGGTCTATATAAATTCACTTTTTTCCTAAAGTTAAATAAGTTATTTCCAAGACTTCTCTTGTAGATGGATTTTTAATTCTTGCATGCCGCTTTCTTATAATTTTTGCTTTAGTGAACTTACATTGTGGCTACTTGTATAAAATTCTGGATTTTTCTGGTAATGTTTGCTTCTATTTTTGGAAAAGATTTGTGTAAGCTTTTAATAACCTAAAGATCTATTATTATTATTATTATTAATTTATTTTTACTGTATTTGTAAATACTTCATTTCTATCCTTATCCATCAAATTAATCATCACTCCATCTTCTGTTGTAATAGTTCCTGAATATTTCCAGACCATACAAAAGCCTGTAACCTTTAACGCTGAAATTACCTTTAGTTTATTCATTTCTTTTCAACCCCCTCTAGTTAAGGTCTACCATTTTTTTCCGCCAACCCTTACACTGGTTTGAAGGATGCTTTCATTATTGGTTTGGTAACACTTTTTTGTGTGTGTGCATGCATGTGTGCATAGGTAAGCTATTGTACTTTCATGTGTCTTAGAATAATTCAGTTTAAAAAGTAGGCATTAAAGAGAAGTCTCTTAATTAATCCAGTGTCCATTTTTAATGCAAGTACTTATTTTAATCTGTGTTAGAGAACACAGCTTGAAGGCCAAACTTGGTTTTAAATCAAGTGTGTATTTTACATGGATATTGGAAGCTTGCTAATCAGACGTTAAAAAAAAATCCTAGTCAATAGGAAAATTTTACTTAATTGTCTCACCCACAACATAACACGTCTGCATTTCCAGCACTTACTGTCTGAGATCTCTTCATTTGGACTAAATTCTATCCTTCTCTAAGAAAATGTAGAAATACTGAATACCTTGATAATGGCCATGATTTACTCATTAGAGATTTATTATTTTTAATCCATGCAGGTGTTTTTATGATGTTTTAGATACTTATATAGATAATAAAAAAGACCACCCAAGCAATGCATGGGTGTTTTCCTCCCAGTGCAAATAATTTCCTTCTGTTTAAACAATTGTTCTGCAGTATTTCATAGTATGCTTCAATGTTTAAGCTAGTGGATACCATAACTTTGTTTTATGTGTTTTTTAATCTTCTAAACACGTAAAGCCCTAATAATTGTTATAGCATTTAAAGGAAGTATTTTATAAATATATGTATATATTATCTTTACAACCAGGCTAAATTAAAAAAAAAAAAATGCTATAATATCTTGATGTTTCATTTGGTAGTCTATTAGGCTCAGTTCTGTAAAATGTAAAAACATTTATTTTATGAGGAAATTTTGTCTAGATTAAAAATATTTTTTCCTTTCAATAGAACAGTCTTATTTTAAAAGTATTTTGTCTATAGATATAAACAGGTGAAATTTTTAACAATTTTAAACAATTCTTTAACAATTCTGAAGCCTTGATTCAAAATCATAGTAACATTCAATTTTTACAAAATGATAATGATATAGCACAATGTAGAATACATTGAATATATACATTGTGTTTGAACATCAAGGAAAGGCTTGAAACACGGCGAATCAAAGCCAAGATGCTTTAGATCTGAATGTTTTTCCTGTTCTCTTAAAATCTATAAAGAATAGTATGCTACAAAATTTGTTTTTAAATGATCCCAGAGTTTTTCTCCCTAATTCCTGCTCACTCTGCACCCGCGCCCCCCCCCCCCCCCCCAACACTTCCCTGCCAGACTGAAATGTTGAGGAAGAGTTAAATCCTGATCTTTCTTTGTAAGCCGCATCAAAGAATCAAAAGGCTGTGCTTAATTCAATTAGTCATCAGCTTTGTGACCCTTAACATTTCCTTAACTATGATGTAAAAGTTGACTCCCTCCTTCATGGTGCCATAGATGTGTGACCAGGGCTGGTCTCTGCCCATGGCTTCCTTGTGCAATCTGGCCCAAAGCAGTGCCAACATCAGAAACACAGAAAAGGTCGTTCTTCACTCCTTTATCCCTGTTTCCCTTTCCATCAGCCTCTCCCACTGTCTTCCTTGTCATACATGTGCACACAGTTACCCTGACTTCTAAGCTGGATCTGGATCTGCATGTGCAGTTTCCATGATGAAACTGAAGTGTGCCTTCACCAGGTGTCACAAGTGGACTGTAGTGGGCTTGCTAATTGCAGTAGTCAAACAACATGCATTAAGGTTTCTCACTAGAAATTTTATCTAATTTATTCTGACTGTATTTACCAAATTTCTTAATTCCCTAATTCATTTGGTAATAGCAGAATGTTCAGTATCTGAACAAATTCCAGTTCAGTTGGTTACTTCAATATCTCTGTTTATAAGCAGATACTTTGTGAACAACAGGTATTTGGCCAAGTTCAATAATGGTTTTATATTTGTACATTTTACAGTTAAGTATTAAAGTAATATCTATCTGTCTTCCTTTTCTCATATTTCCCTGCTCCTTACGCTTCATGGATGTACTGAATTAAAAAAAGTAAGAAATGAATTAAAAAAGGAAAAAGATCATTAGTTTCTAGCAGATATTTCTGCTTTACTTTCAGTCAGAAAACCAGGCTCTACAGTGGTCTGGGAAGAATTCTGCTTGAAGTCAGTAAAGAAACAATAATTTAAACATGTAATACTCTTTATTTGAATAACAATTCCTGGTCTGTGTTTAGGTAGATTTATTAGAGGCTGGTAGAGTTGGTTTTTACCCCTTCAGAGAAGTGGTTTTATTAATTCTGAGTTGACTGAATTCCATACAGTCTTTGAAGGTGTCTACTATTTGCTGACAGATTCTCCAAGAAGAGTAATACCAGATTAATGAGGACTAGATGCACAGCTGCTCCTCATAGGTCAGTGCAGCTCTCTGTTGGATAGCACAGGTAAAGCTTAAGTTAAAAACACTAGCATAAGACAAGCGATCCAGACTGAACATTTTAATATAGAGTTGCATTAGCTGTATTTGTGATACAGCATTTCTTCATTCCATCAGGTTTTTGCAATTACAGAAGTTTTAGCCTAGCATAACATCAGTGCTGTGTCACTTCTGTGCAAGAAGAAAGATGGGCAGCAGGCACCATCTGTAACAAACTACTGTGAAGGTACATACAGAGAATGAGGATGTAGTTAAAGGTGTATTTACTGGGAGTTCTACTGTCTCAATCCATTTAATGGCTTCTGCACCTAGGACAAAAGGGGAAAAGTCACATATAGCAAACAGTATCATTGATGCATGTAATGAGTGATTTGTCTTGGCTGGGGACCCTTGGTTAGAGTGCACTTGCTGCTGTAATTTGTATTCTCTGGCTGCTGGTTGCTTTTCAGTTTAAAATAAAGGAATAAAAGAGCAAATTAGAAAGCATTCTGTAAAATAATGCACAAGCATTTGGTAGAAGCGATTATTTTTGAAATTTCCCAGACCAGTTTTCCCAGTGCTGGTTTAAAGTCAAATTCTGTAGAAAATTTTCTGCTAAAATTTCAGATTTTATCATCCAAATATATTTTAGATATATTAGGAAAAAAAAAAAAAAAAAAAAAGAGAGAGAGAGAGAGACCTAGACCACCTAGACCTAGACATTCCTTAGTCATGTTTTTTAGGCATTCTTTGTGTAGTGTTTTCATTCTCTGTGGCTAGAAATTGATAGCATGAAAAATATTTGGATGGAGAATTTGTATTTCAGAACATAGTTTGAGTTTAGCAGTATCTGCTAAACAAAGTGGGACCTTATAAAATTGTATAGTCCTGTCTGACTGCTGAAGATCCTCAAAGGGGAAAGTAAAGGAAATGTAAAACCTTTGTCTCTGTTAGATTGATTTTGTTTGCATTACTGAAGTTGTTAAGAGCTTACATGCTAGAATGATACAGTAGGAACAACTACTCAGAGGATAATGTTAGATTTAATCATTGAGTTCAGTGGACTTTATTTCTTGGAAGAACATTTAATTTAGGTAAATGTGAATACTGTTAATATTTTAAAATGAAGAAACATGATGCAATGCATGACACACATGAGCTTCTCTACCAAACTTGCACTCAGACTGTTGTCAGATGTGATAGAAACCTAAACCCTGTTGCTTCTGAGACAGCAGTAAGAATGTTTCCTCTGATTTGGGTATATGATAAAGGCATCATTAAATTAAATATTTCCAGACCAATAATTTTAGAAAATAAGTAGCTTTATTCCTTAATTCAAGAAATATACAGAAAAATCTCATGCTAGGTGTAAGGATTTGCCTTTATAAAATAGTATATATTGGAAGTGGTTATGTTCAAAGGAAGAAAAGTGATTGTACATACTGAACAAAGAAGAAAGAGGTATTGTATAAAATCTGCTTCTGAAGAAATCTAGGATTGCAAAATCAAGGAAGTGAGATGGTATTCCATGCCACGTTAATGGTTCCTCTTGATGAAGCTGAGTGTAATGATGTTATCATATACTATCATGTACTGTTTAATACGTCGCCCTGTGTAAACATTATACTGCATGCAGAGATATTTTTCCAGTATCAAATCTCTTTAGAACTCTTGTGTGTGTGTCCCATATTCCTTTCAGTCACTGAACTAGGGAGAAGAGTTAGAGGCTAAAGCTTTTATCTTAGGTGAGCAGTTTGTGAAACCCACATCACATTCCAAGGAATTAGTTTTATACATGCTTTGTAAAAAAGCTGCTGTTGACTACTCAGAGAGCTATGTGTTTCTGGAGCTCAGATATATCTTCTGTCAAATTGGGTAACAGGAAGATGAGACACTTTCATTGATCAGCTCTAAACCTTGTGTTCTGTGATATACCCACGATTGGACAGAAAAGTGGTGGCAGAGATAGATAGAACACCTTGGTTTTCACTGCACTCTTCAGCTAAATTCATTGTATTTTTCCTTCATAACTAAGTTCTTTGCTTGGAAAAATTTGTTCCTATTTTACAAATTTGTTTATCAAAACACAATTTATCAAAATATTGAATGCAGATGAAGTGAATTTGTACTAGAAATTAAAGATCTGAAACTTTTCTTTCATTTTGTGCACCTGGTCTCTTAAAAGCCTTCTTGAAGGCAAGGCCCCAGCCCCACAGTAGAGACCTCATCCAGTTGGCCCCTGTTTGACTCCCACAGTCTTAGGAACCAACTCTCTTTGATGTAGACTGTGAGCCATAGCGACTACTTCAGTTCTGGCTTTTCCTAACTTTAAAGTGTGGAATTTGTTAATCCTATCAGTGCAAAAATGTGGTTAATAAGAAATTTCCTTTCTGACTGCAATTTTTACATTTTGAAAAGTTCTTTATTCTTTTGCTCTTCACAGTTCATTCACGTAGGCTGTTGGTTTATTTAGACTGGCAGTGTAATCATCTACTAAATGATTTGAATTACTTAAGGGAAGAGAGATGCCATCTTCCATGGCATAGGCATTAGAGGGTAACGAAGACGTGCACCTTGCCAGAAGATTGTGTTAAACAGCAAAGGGATTTTGAAGAGAAATAGGTTCATTTACAGGTTACAAAACAGAGTTGTCTTCATTAGTTTGCCTGAGAGCTCTAATGATTATGACCT
This sequence comes from Oxyura jamaicensis, assembly GCF_011077185.1. NCBI lineage: Eukaryota > Metazoa > Chordata > Aves > Anseriformes > Anatidae > Oxyura > Oxyura jamaicensis. The sequence goes on from NC_048893.1 coordinate 93,907,818, forward strand.
CCCATTCTGTAGCTGTTTGTATCTTCACTTGTTCTTTTTACCTTTCTTAACCGTACTCTTCTTCTAGATGGTTTCTGTCCATCAGTGCCTTCAGTTATCTTTTATTTCATTCTTCCTTTCCTCATCTTGTTGCTTTTGACTTGGGATGTTTGTCTTCCATATTCCACTACTCTCTCTGACATCTGTCAGGATGAAAGTACAGCTGAAAGCTTTCTGTACTTGATGTGGCAACCAGGAGATAAAATGAGAGGACTGTCTTGCACACCCTCTCTATCTTAGGTTGGAATTAGTGTGGAATAACTAGGTTGGATAAGCTTCCTTCTTTGCTCCATGGTTAACAGTATCAGCCCAGTCAACTTGGTATGTAGTCTGTTAAGGATGAAATGCACTAAGCATAGATAAGCTTTGGCAGAACCAAAATTTCAACTCAATGTAATGAACAAGTTCAGCTTGGGTAAATGTGAACTTACAGCAAAGGACATCAGTGAATTGCTATCAAGATGCTCCAAATAACAGATACGCTAGTGTTCATTAATTAAAAATTCAAAACACATTTTCCCTTGTCTTTCTGTTGGAAATGTTTGAACAGTTTTATTAGAAATGTTTTTGCAGAAGTCCATTTCAGACATAGAATTCAACATAAAATATTTCAGAGTGAATATTTTAATTTTCAAAATGTTTAAAAGGAAAAGTGTACTGTAAGATGAGAGACTTGGGTAACCTGAAACATAGCAATAGTTAGAAAGGAGGTCACACTTGTAGCTAATTTCTCTTTTTTTCCCCTTCTCCTGGCATACCTGTTTCTGCCGCAGTACATCAAAAGTTACAGTAATGTTTAGCCTATTCATTTCACTTACAATCATTTTCCTTACTAATTTAGTAACAAGTAGTTTTCATTTTAAGTAATGTCCTGAAGCCCTAGCATTAGCAGGTTTCCATCATATTAGAGAAAATCAGGAAATTATTTTTAATAGTTATAGTCTGATAGATGTATCTTATACTTGAGAGATGTGCCTTAAGAAATAAAAGCTGATTGAAATGGTACCACAGATGGATATTTTGAAAACAGAAAAGAATATCAATAATAGATTAGGCTTGATTAGATGTTGACATTTAGAACTGCACATAGAGAATGTTAAAATTTACTGACAACAGACAGTCTTCTTCCTGATTTGCATTTCTACCTCCATTCTAGTTTCGGATGTATCATGATACATACGTTGTAAAGGTTAATGAAGAGATGATGATAAAATTACCATATAGCTCATCTGATTGTTCAGGCTCTAGCCTGGAGGGCTGAATGTTTTCTAATCTAGTTTGTCTTGTGTGAAACCTAATTCTATTTATTTATTTATTGTTATATGAAATTCTGAATTGCTTGAGTGTTTAGGTTAGTCTAAAATAATTTATGATTTTCCTTTCTACCTTGCTCATAAACTTGTTTGGAGGAACAAATTTCTTTGGTATCTGTACTTGAAGAGTATTTTGTTTTAAAACCCATCTTTACAGTTTGAGAAGATCACTTCTATGTCAGCAGAGTACATCCTCAGAAAATCTGCAGATGATGCAAAACTGGGAGGAGAAGCTGTTAGGCCAGGGGGTCATGCTGCTATCCAGAGGCACCTTCACAGGCTGGAGAGATGGGCTGCCAGGAACCTCATGAAATTTAGCAGAGAGAAGGGCAAAGTCCTGCACCTGGGGAATACAGTCCCACCACTGAGCTGGAAATCAGCTCTGCAGAAAAGGAGCTGGAAGTCCTGGTGTACATCAAATTGAACGCAAGTCAGCGATGTGCCTTTGATGCAAAGGCAGCTGCCGATGTCCTGGAGTTCATTAGGCAAAGCACTGCCAGCAGGTGGCAGGAGGTGATGCTTCCCATCTCCTCAGCACTGGCCAGGCCACAACTGCAGCACTGGGTCCAATTTTGGGCCCCACAGAGTAGGGGAAACAGGGAGCTACTGGAGGGAGTCTAGCAAACGGTCACAAAGATGATGAAGGGACTGGAGTACCTCTTCTATGAGGAGAGGCTGGGAGAGCTGGGACTGCTCAGCCTGGAGAAGAGGAGGCTCGAGGGGGGTCTTGTCAGTGTGCATAAAAACCTACAAAGAGCCTGGCTTACCAAAAACTTACAGAGCCTGGCTCTTTTCAGCGGTGCCCAGTGCATTGGTGAAAATAAAGCTGTGAATAATGTCTTCTCCCAAATATTTCTGGACTACAGCACATTTTGTAGGATCAGTTCAAGGGGAGGGGGGGTCAGTCTAAACCTAATTGTGCTAGGCACTATTAAAGCATACAAATTCGAAAGAAACAAGCTTGTGTGTCAATGAAAGGCACTGTGTCTTTCTTAAAGGGAGGTATAGGAAAGGACAGCCGGACCATTTGGGTATCAGAGCAGAAAACCAAGACCAAAACTAGGGAGATGATAATCACATAATGAATTTATGTTCTATATATTCATCTTATTGCTGTAAGGCAACACCCCCAGAAAAAAAAAGCAAAAGCTTCTAGGTCAACTGTGACTGAATAAGGTATCAGAAGGCACAAAATAAAGAATAGGAATTTTATAATGTCCAGTGTACTGTAATGATTCCAATCCAAAGTTGGTGACAAAAATTAAATACATGTACAAGTAGGCTTTAATAAATTTACACTTCCAAATATTGTGAGACAAAGGCAGAACTGTATCCCAAAACAGATTTCTTTTTATATATTTTGTTTTGCAAAATGTAATAATGTTTTCAAACTTTTCCATCTAGCTAAAGATAAAACAAAGAAACACACAAAACAATTTTCTCAGGTAATAGCCCACTTCAGATGCTGGGTTTTGAGAAAATCACAAAGTGTTAACATCCCACAGCTTGGGTTTTGATTGTAGTAATGTAGATTCTGGTCATTTTCTTTGGTTTCTGTCCTTAGCTGTTGGTATTATTTCTGTTATTTGGGTAAAAGGGGAATGTGTTGTTCTATCTACTTATCTATTTCATAAACCTCGGGGACTAATAAAAAGTTCTTTTGGGAACCTTGTTGAGATGTGCGGCCCAAATACCTTCTTTACTTGCATGCATAGCTGGAACAGGAATTGTCAATGTATTCCATAAGCAAACAATTTACATTACTGTATCAGCTTCTGGTGCATTTAATAACCATGTACGTCAGTGTTGGCAGAATCAGATTATTTCATTTATGTAAGGGTCTCACCCTCTGAAGTTCTCATTGGAAAACCTGAAATTCCAGAAGTAGGAATGAAAGAAAAAATCCCCAAGTAGCAAAATATTTTGACAGCAGGAAAATAAATAAAAATAAAGCATATTCTGTCCATTTGCAAATGAGAATGGTCAAAGTGAGTCATCTGGAACTGCATTCAGTCAAAGTAAATAACATTAAGGGTACACTGTAGTTCAAAGGTGCAATGTTTGGTTTGTATAAAAGGGGTAAAGGAAGATGGTGGAACTGGATTGGCTGCATCACATAGCTCAGATCTAAGTACCAGACATTTACCAGACAGTGCTGGCATTATGGGATGTGAATGGGACCAATATCAAAGTGCATCAAAGCAGTATCGAAGGCTAGAAATGGAAGAGAAAGATGGAGGAGCAGAATTGTACTGGGTTAGTGGAGTTAAGTAGGAGTATGTTAGTTTTTTTCTTCCCCTTTCCATTTTAGGAATTCTGTTTTTCCTTTGAAATGTTACAAATTGGTTGAAATTAATACTGAAGTTGGGTGAAGTGTTCTGATATGCTGTGCAGTGAGAAAGCTCTTTGCAGGTGACAAGCTTGTGTGTCTGGCTCATCTTCTCAGAGTAAGGCCAATGGCTACCACTTGAGCAGAAGAGAATTTCCTACCTTTCCAGGTCAGATGAGACTGCCAAAACAGCATGTGGTTGGAGACTTTTACCTTCACTGTAGCATGTAATATACTTTAAAGGACTTTATCAAAAATAAATAAATAAATAAATCCTGCTATTGGCAGGTTCTTCATAACCACTGTTATTGGCAGGTTCTTCATAACCACTGTTAGTTAAGGGTCTTTTTAGTTAAGGAATGTAAGATGTATTTTTTGAAGTATTTCAAAAAGAAAAAGTTGGTCAGTTGTTATTCAAGCTGTGCAAGGAGAGATTGAAGAACTATTTTTTTTTTTTCACTAATGTATTTTAACTTTTAGCTGTGATAATGAATGCTGACCCAAGAGAGTCCTTCTTTTCTGATATCCAGTGCTCTCATGTCCAAATGAGATGTGATTACACCAAATTCAGTGAGTACATTGTCCAAATGACCTGATTCTTAGAGCTGCTAGGTACTAGCTCAGGTTGACTTCACAGTTTGCTTTCAGTGCTTGGGTTACAGGGCCAGTACCATATGGAATATGTTTAAAGGTTTCTGGTCTGGTTAAAACCAAGAGAAAACTCCAGAAAAGTTTTAAGATACAATCTTGATATGAAATGCTTTATGAATAAAGTCAAACTTGTTGATGAATTTCATAGAGGTAGTGTTCCATGAGCAGAGGTAAATGTATTTAGCTGTAAGGAATATAGGGATGATTTTCATTGCAGTAAAGTGATATAAGATATGACTAAAGCTCCTAAAGTGGGCTGTCCTTTTTCAAATAATGAGATGGAGCAGTGCATTTTTGCTAAGAGAGAGGAAAAAAAAAGGGGAAGGAGGAAGAGATTAAAAATCACATTTTTCTGACTCTCTCTAACATGATTATTTCAATTTATAAAATTTTGTGTTTAGTTTGGAACAAAAAAAAATTGTAACTTTAATAATATGTCATCTGCAGGTGTAAGCATACAGGTTTGTAGACTCAAGCAAGTTCAAACTCTTTTTAAAAGTATGTTCTAAGGAGGAAAATGAGGAAAAAAAAAAAAAAAAAAAAAAAAAAAGCAGCTTTTATTCCAGTATAAGGTGGGGAAGAAATGTCATGAACTTGAGTCCATTGATTCCATTTTTATTGCTCAAAACTGCTACAGTTCATAAAATTCAGTTTTACAGGCTATTAGTCCATAATGTGGGTTATGTCCTTTGGAGACTTATGTTAAAGATAAATGCAGTAGTTCAGGAAGATCTATACTGTAGTTCTGTGAAGAAGGTTCAAGAATTATTTAAGTGCTTGTTACTGTGTTCCAAAAGGAAATGGGGAAAGAGGGGACACGTTGTCATCAGACTTGAAAGTAGGAAAGGAAATCAGCAATGGAGGAGTCAGTTTATCATTCAGCAAGTGGCTTCATTTCCTTGGAGGTGGGGGAAAAATGCTGTAACGTTACTGGCATTGACAGTTTATTTTTTTTTAATTGTTCTTGACAATAGTATTTGCATTAGTGATATGTGCTAAGACTGCTTACATTCAGCATGGAGTGGCTCTGTTTACTGTAACTGGAACACAGGGTTGGAAAGGAGGTCTGTTATCACAAGCAAATGCCTCATATCATTCTGTATAAAGAATTGATTAGTTTTCATCTTAAATCTAGTTAGTTGATCTTCCCTCATTTCCCCCATTGGAGGGTTGTTCAGTACTTCACTACTCTGATATTAGCGTGTATTTATAAACCACATTTGCTAGTGTCAGTGCTTACTCATTTATTCCTGTGCCAGCACGGTTAACAGTTACTGTTGCTTTTGCCTGTTTTTCTTCTTTTCCCCTTTTAACTCATTCGTTCATGAACAACAGCGCCCAGAACTCTCTGTGGTTTTGTGGATGTGATTTTACTAGTACTTTGTGCAATAGTAGTATTTCTATACCTGGCACTTCCTGTGATGGCATTTGTCTCTTTTTTTTTTTTTTCTGTGTTATTTGATTGAGCCTTGCTTGTCTTGTCACCAGCTAATATGTTTGCCACTAAGCTCCTGATTCATTAAAAAAATAATATTTTTAGCTCACTTTGGATTGTCTTACTATTTGTATTTAATGTCCTAGCTTTTTTATTATGCCAGATACAAGGCATCATATCTTCTATCCCCATAGCTCCCCACATAGTGTTCCAGCCTTCAATTGCATTGACTCTACTCTCTCTCAGCTTTCCCATGAAAAAGTTTCATTAGAACAAACCTATTTGGCCAAGGACATTAATGTTAAATAAGATCGGTCTCATGACTAATCTTTGAGGAACTGCACAGTTAAATACTATCTGTCTCAATTCGTGCCTTTTATGTACCTCCTCACCTCTTGCTCTCTGTTTAAAGCAGCTAAAAACACTTTTACAGCTTGTTTCGGTTTCCTAACTCAGATTTATTTCTGACATTTATGCAACAAAATGTACATAATAAGCTAGAACATTCACTACTAAAATGGTGTTGCCACACAAATAGTAATTTAATAATATCTTAGCTATAAAAATACAAATCGTATTTCATATTTTTTGTAGTTTCAAAACACTTTTTGGTTTGCATAATTCTGAAATAAGCCTGAAAAAATTACTGCATTCTCAAAGTCAAATTGAATGAAATTATACTCAAATTCAGCTGTAATTTTACCTTAATGCATTATAATTCAGATGTCAGCTTTTTCTTCCATAATTTGATTCCTCTTGGTTATTAGGATCGCTCAGTACTTACTCTGTTTTATTGCTCTTAGATTAAATAAATTAAGCTGTATAGCAATATAAAAGATAATATTCATTGTTATAAATTTGGCATTTGCATGAATGAAACATCTTAAATTCCCCCTTCATCTGTTTTAAATTAAGTATGAGATTTAAATCACTTATTCTGATTGAGAGCAAGCACGGGAAATGAAGGGACTGTGGACAATCAAAAAAGTAAACTGAGATTCTGATCAAGGCATTCATTATTGTTGGTGGGAAACAACATTAAGCAATAATTCATTGCATTCATGTAGACAGTAGAGAAACCTGCCATGAGACAGTATTATATTCATAGTCTGAGAGGGATTTTGAACAGGTGGAAAACTGAGAGCAATGAGTAAGTACAGTGGTTTTTGAACTTCTCAGATAATGTCGTAGCTACCTCTTGTAAGAAAAGGCCTCTAGTAGATATGTGTCTATGAAATATATGTAATAAATCTGTACTCAAATTCAGATATAATATCCCTTTATTTAAAAAACAAACAAACAAACAAAAAACCCTGTGTTCCAAGTATATACTTAATTTTCATCCTAATGTATTTCATTTGAACACTGATTCTCTCTGTCTCATTCCTTATGTATTGCTGGTTGTAATCTCTCCCTTTTTTATAGGTAGAGGAAAAAAATACATGTAGGTAAGCAACAAAATATTTTTGGCCTGAAACTGTTCTTAGATTCAACTGCCTTCAATTATCCTGTGTTAACTCTACTGATGATACTATGTTTATTCCAGAATTACTCTATCATTACTGAACATGAAACCTTGTTTCTTGTAGACAGGCTTTTATCATGCAGTCTGAAATGAAAAGGGAAAGACAGCCTCAGTTGTCTTAGTTTTAATATGTCCTGTAAATTACCATATTTTGAAAGACTGTGACTTAAATTTTAGACAAATCCATTATGGATGATATATTTAGGATTTTAGATACAATTCTGATGACAAGTTGCCCTAATGAAAGCAAATATGTGCAAAACCTGTTAGCTGCCTCCTCTTTCCAACTTTTACATCACTCCTGATGTGCAAAGAATAATAAACATGTTTCTTTTTAACAGAGTCAATGTTTATGATCTTCTTGCACAGCCCAGATATCCATTAACACTTTTCAATGCATTGGAGACTGTAACAGTCTCCAATCCACATTTTCCTACAACCCCAGTTCTGTTGTAAATTATTGTTTTGCTATTCAACATAATTCATTTTCATTTTTCCTTCCCATCAAGTCTTTCTATAGAAATGTTTGTCTTTAGGCTAGCCATTTCTCCCTCAGATTCCTCTATACATCTTTGGGCCCTCTTAAGTCCATTGTATGTCCTTCTAACCCCATCAATTCACATTATGCTCCTGCAAAGTTCATTGTCTGACTGCTGTCATCCACCCACTCAATCCAATCTCATTCTCTGTGGGTGTCATCAGTCTGTTGGTCCTTAACCACCTTCATCAAACTTCTGTTCCCACAAAATTCGTCTTTCATTGGGTCTTCTCTTAACTGTCAAATCCACTCACTGTGCCTTTGGGTAAAAATATCTGTCCTTCACAAAGTGACCTTCAGTTGTCAGGGTTTATTGCTCTGGATGGCCCCTGGCCTTTCCACTAACAACTGATTTTCTGTCTTTCCCATGTACTTGTTCCTCCTTGCTAGTCTGGTGTTTGTGTCTTTTGCAGATAACACCATACTCCATTTCTCCAGCTTTACTTCCAAACCCATTGTAGTCCCAATTAGACTCTGACTGACTGTGCAGGTAGAGATGCTACCCTCTAAAATCAGGGACCTTTTGTAGGCCACGCAGAGCCATTGAATCATCTGCTCTGTAGGACTTCCATGACACCTAGAAAGGTGTGGTAAATCCAGGGGTAGGTGGCAGGGTCATACTAGCTGATTCATTTTCAATCTCTCTCTCTATTTTTATTTATTTATTTATTTATTTATTTATTTATTTATTTATTTATTTATTGTGACTTTTAAGCAAGCATGTAGCCATGCTGTAGTGTGTTTGTTTTCTAGAAAACTAGAATAGTAATACATGCAGTTTTGGAAGGCTTCATCCATAGTACTTAAAATGGTATGTCGATGATCTTCCATGTAAGTCATTCTGCAGTACAGTTTTCTCCGTGCTTTAATTATGTCTGGTAAAATCTTCAATCAAAGGTGAAAACAAAGCATTTCTGTGGAACTGTATATGTTAGGACCTTAAACAAGGGGTCAGTGTAAGTTAAAGTACATTCTTCATATGCTTTTTCAAAGTATTTACATATAAAGAACTTCACTGGGAAGAAGTGCAGGGGCAGTAGTAGTTTTTCAGGTTTTGTCTTTGTTATGTTGGTAAAAAGTATATTATGCTCGTTCATGGATAAATATACTGGATTCATAGATATACTGGATGGCCCTCCAAGATAAGGTTGAGGTAATGTAGTCCTCAGATGCAATTAATTTTAAAAAAATTATTCCCTATTTTTCCATTAAGAGTAACACATCTCCACAGTCATGGTGCTGTTTGTATCCTTCTCGCATTTTCTGGACTCAAACATTTCAGACAGAATGGCAAAAGAGAAGAAAATAAGTTTCCAAGAGAAATATAAAGCAGGTTTTAATTCAAACATTAAGTTTGTGATAATCATTCAAATATAAGGGTTCCCATATTGTGAAGTTACAGTGTGGATGTAGTATTATATAGTCTGTATTTTGCATTGCCTTCAAAGTCCCTTGGCAGCACTCCAGCAATCCGCAATGACATTCCCCTCGCATCCCTGGGTTATCTAACGGGCACTTAAGTCTCGAGCAGCCCTGGGAAGCAGTGCTTTGAACTAAGCCGGTTGAAGAGCACTACTGCATTCCCGGCAGCAGCGATGCAGCGCTGTACCTGCCAAATTGTTGTGCCCCAGATGTGTTCATTTCAGGTCAGTGGAAGTCTCACAAATTTCTTCCATGTTCATGTGTGTTACGCATGGCTACCCCTTGTTACAAAACAGACTATTTTCAGCCTTAGCAAAAGTGACTGTTTTAAGTTGCACTGTTCTAGTGGTCAGTTTGTGTGCTTTAATTATTTTTACAAAAGTATTATGCTGTTAGGTTACAACATTTTTTTTCTGCTCTTTAATTTTAAAGAGCCACGGACCAGGAAAAGATGTCTTGAAAAATGTTCCCTGCATCATATTCAAATCACTTCTTGCACTGTAGAAAATTCAAAAGAATTCCTGAAGTAAGACAGAAAAGCAGAGTGTTTTTACTTTCTATTCTTGATGTGATTTTGGAAAAAAGTTTAATTTCTCCAATTCGGTTACCATGTAGTCACAAAAGGAAAAAAAAAAAGGGGGGGGTGGGGGGGATTGCAAGTATACACCGATGAATATGAGACTACATATTCAACAGGACAGGCATAACAGCTTACTACATGAACGATGGCATTCTCAGATATATTTTATGCTCTTCAGTTATCTTTGGAATCTTAATCTGGATGTATGTGCTTTAAAAGTATATCACTCAAAGCTTGAAGTCTGTATGTAGTAGAGATGAGCACTTCCCTGCCATCCAATCTTTTAAAGCAATTTGATTTTTGGTTAGATAGTCAAAACTTATTTACTGTCAAGTAAATGACAGGATGCTGTATATTTATTTGTTGATAACGTTAAAAGTATTGCAAACCTGATTATTTTGTAAAAACAATTGAGCCTTCATGCTGATGTTCCACCGTAAGTAAGAGACCAAGAATTTCAAAGCTACCAATTATTAGCATGTACTTTAGTTTGACAGCCTGACCTAGCACCTGGAAAATGTTCATGCTGTGAAAGCTTGGTGCTTGACACCATAAATTATAAATGAAGAGCTGGTGGAAAAAGTGACAGACTGACTCAGAGAAAGAGAGAATTACAAAGCTGAAAAACATTAAACTGACTGGCTGTGCAGATATTTAATCAAAGGAGATAGAAAGCATTTTATCATCATGAATATAAACCTGGGATATCTCTGGGATTATTTGTCATGAGTGGAACAACTCTTCTTTCTAATAAGTTTTATTTACTTTGGTATATTTTGAAGGTCTGCATTAAAAAAATAATATTTAATATAGTCAGCTGTTAACCTCATGATTTCCACGTTGCATTTGAGTTCCTTTCTGGAAGTTTTTTTTTTTTTTTTTTTCACAGTTCTAGTCTTCTAGACTCTTTTTCTGTATGTAGTAGAGATGAGCACTTCCATGCCATCCAATCTTTTAAAGCAATTTGATTTTTGGTTAGATAGTCAAAACTTATTTACTGTCAAGTAAATGACAGGATGCTGTACAACCCAGCCTTAAGGTCAACTATAGTAAACCTTTTAGTTCCAAAGTGGGTAACTTACTAAGCAAATGAGATGCCACTTCAGAATTCAAAGGAGGCAAATCGATTGTTTTACTTGAGAGCATTGACACCTTTGAAAGTCTTGACTGCTTTTGTTCTGATATATGCCACAGCTTGTGGCTCTACTGATGACTTGCCTTAACCGCTGACAGCTAAAACCATTACTAACCACATCACCTTTAACAAGCTGAAAAAAATACAAAAGTGGGCTTGATAGCCCTCCCCAGTCCTTTGTATTTCTCTCCTTTTCTCGGGTCATTAGGGAGGTCAGGGAGCATGTCCTTGTACTTGAGTATGAATACTAACTTCATCAGGTTTATAGCATTGCCATAGATCTGCAGTGGATTATGTTAACATCCTGTCACTTTGGGAGGCTCATTTATATGATTTGTGGATAAAATGTGGGTGGTAGTTCAAACTACATCAACGCAACATATGGAGTTTAATCCTCATATGGGTGGATATGCTTTTTCACCCTCTGTGCCACTTCATGCAGACATTGTTAGCTTGCAAGAGCAGGCCAGACAAGTACTGAAACAAATGGCTGGAGATAGATCTGCCATTTATGAGCCGTATGAGCTCTTTGGTTTCTATATCATAGCGTTTCTGTCTGTAAAACAGGCATGACTCCTATCTCATTCTGTGACATAAAAATACTGACTGAATGTAGGTAAACTCTTATTTAACAGCCTAGACTTAACAAGTTATGCTTAACTACAGAAGTGGTAGAAGATGAAGAGTGGTAAAGAGCCTTCAGCTTCAGGGAGCAAGTTTGTGCCACCGCTCATCCTCTTGAGATCAATTCTACATCTTGTGGCCACAGAAATGCCTGCCTGCTTGTTTCACAGTTCCTCTTCTCACATCTGATTTGCCTGTAGGTCACAGTTTCAGACTCCCGGTTCCTACTTTCAGCTGTGTCTGCAGCAATATGAACCCTCAAGCACCCTGCCAAAAAGCCTGGGGCGGGCCCTTATCTCAGTTCCTGTGTTAGAGATGCTCAAACAGTTCTTCATGGAGCTGTGCTGCGAGTCAAGCATGAACTCTCTTGAGTTGCTTCAGCCTTTGTACCTCTCCTAAAATCTTCCTGTTTTATTCCTCAGAGGGACCAAACGGCTTATTTTTTATCATGGGTATTAAGTAACTATTTGAATAAGCAGTGGCCTATCGTCCCATTCCCCACCTGTCACTATGAGCTGTTCTTTTCCAAACTTCTGTCTTTAAAATGAAAAGGTCTGTATTGGTTCTGGTTCTCAGTCCACTTGAAAAGAGACAGGTCACCTGGTTGAAGGTATCTCTGTGTCAATCTCTCCAGTTTTGCTTGGGGCAAAGGGAACAAACCATTGCCATACAATTTTATGCTTTACTAATAGAGGGGCTAGATCTTTGGATCAGTGCAGTGGGAGAAAGAATGGGTGAATAATAAGAATACAATTATAATAACATAATAATTATAATAATGTTTCTAATAAGGTGTGTTTGATTATCCCCATCAACTCCCATGGGAAGTTTCTGTACCATGTGAACAGAGGAAATCCCAAGAAATGTAGAGTATAAGAACGATAGCTATGGAAGCGTTAACTTCATAACTAGTCTGACTGACAGTTCCATATAGGTTTTGCTATATTTTTCTGAAACCTTTTGTGTGTTCTTTTTGCTTATGGATTGTTGTCATGTAACCTTTTTGTTTGTTTTATCACCACTTGAAAAAAAGTTAGTATAGTAGAAGTCATGAAAGCAAAGGCATGGAAGAATGCAGAACAAAAAAGGTTAACAGTAAAGAGGAGAATATTAAATCTAGCATCATGACTCCACAAACCAAATCACAGTCTAGTAGGATTGGCTTCAACACACAAGTCATTTGTACTTTACTAGCGCAAGGAAAGAGAAATCCATTTGTCTGAATTTCACTTGTTTCTAATTTCCCTAATGAAGATACAGTCAGGTTAATAAACATAGCTGACAAAACTGTCAGGTGTTCATGTTCATTTAGGAAAATCTGCCCAGTAATCTACTGTTGACATGAACATGATGGTGAATTGAATATCAATTAGCTTTTTCAAGTCAGAATGAAAATTATTACGTAGGGCAGCTAGGCTCTTATAATTTTGTGACTCCTGTTTTTATTAGGGTTAGCTCCTGACTTCTTTGTATCTCACACGTGAAATGAAAAGCTTAGGAAAATAATACAGGTATATGACATAACACCATCTCTGGTGTTATTTTCTGGACCTGTGACCTGCATTAATTTATCTCACATCATTTTGCCATGAATCTCTGCTGAAAAGAAATGCCTTAGAAATGAAAGCTGAGTCAATGCTTAAGATCATGCTGTTTCCCTGGTATCTGAAAAGTCTTTCTTCCCATCTTATACCTTTTGCAGAGTCCAGTAAAGTACAACAGTCTGCTTCTACCAGCCAGGACTTACTCTTCAATTCTGTGTTCGCTGCCTGTCCTGCGGGGCTGACAGTGCAGCACTCAGCCCCTACTGATGCGTTACAAATATAGGAATTAGTCCCTTCTGGCTGGTCTGTGGACTTGAGAACCTCCTCCTGTCTTATTCCCCTGTTCGGCAGTGCAGTGTTCAACTAAATCATTTTGAAATCACTTTGACGCTGTGCTCCTGGGAAAAAATCTGTATTATAGGCTAGGAGAGAGAGGATATTACCTATTCTGTCTCTATTTCAAAGTTACCTGAGGAAAAGTTGGGGGTTCATCTGTTTCTGAAGTAAACTATTTTTTTCTAAATGTGAATATGCTTTCTCTTTACCCCAGTAATTTTATTTTTTCTTGTGCTTGTGGATAGGACTCATGTTGGAGAAGCAGGAATGTATGTTAGACCTCAAAACAGATGTTTACAGTTGTCTTAGGGCAAAACAACTTGTGAAGCAGTAAAATAACGTAGTTAAGATTTAACCGTATATAATATGGGTTTGTAACTATTATCCTCCCCAAAAATCAGTGTAGAAATTGTCATATATTTGAGCACAATAGCTACATTTTCTACATGCTTTGGTGCCACTGAATGTGTCAGGATGATGCCCATGGCCCCACACTGTATTCATGAAATGAAATGTGGCATCCATGTTACTGAGGAAGCCTGTTAACTTCTACTGAATGGTGTTACATGCCCATGACGGATACATTGTTTAGTTGCTCTTCTTTCTTTGCCGTGTTTGTCTGTACTATTAACAGGGATTGAAGTTGTGTGATATTGAAAAAGAAAGTCAATGTAGAATATCCATTTAAACACTTCTGTCCCTCAGAAGTTGCTTTAGAGGGGCTTTCACCATTGGAGCAGTCCTATACACATGTTCAGAAAAACCACTGAAGCATGGACTGTTGCAGCAGTGTGGAGGTGACACAATCTCAAGTTCTACAGCAAGGAGGCCATCGCGCAGAGGGGCTCCTCTGAGTGCTGCTGCAAAACACAACTAAAGGTCATTTCTCTTGCTTCCATTCTCCTTATTCTTCCTTCCTTCCTTCCTTCCTGTCTGTCTGTCTGTCTGTCTGAGAAATAAATCTCACAAGATGCTTCATACAGAAAGCTGCTACAAAGCTTTCTTACTTTTCCTTGTCTCAGATAATTTTAAAGGCTAATACCTGGTCAAATAGTCTCTATTTTAGTTGTGCTGAGACTACTTCATGTATGAACTCTGCCTGTTATATGATGTCTGAGCAGAAACAACGTTAATTTAAACAAAAATGGTTAGGCATAATTGACTAATATTCAGAATTAATCACTTGTTTCTGAATTTTATTTATTTATTTATAGTTAAGCACTTGCACACTATTCTACATGAATTTAGTGCTATTGAAAGACTAAAAAAGTGATGGAAATAAATAACATAAAAGTTTACCATTGTTTGGGCGTAAGTATTCTCATATCTTTTAAAATAAACCCATCTATCTTTGTTCTTTATCTTACACATATTAAGCTCCAATTTTATAAAACTTATTTAAATTTGTCCAGCATTTCAAATATTTACTGATCCGATAAAAAAAAAAAAAAAAGTAATTATCAATCATATCTTGTCATACCTCTACTTAAAATGATATGCGGTTCAATGGACCGCATACAGGTTATAAATTACAAATGATAAGAATTGCTCATCAGAGCATTTTGATAAGCATTTGAAGTACGCTGAAGAATTGTTTGTTACAATAAAGTGGTATTAGGAAGGAAGTAAAAATGCTATTGTTAAAATAAGAAATGTTGGTGTTTGGATATTTTAGACCTTAAATTTAGCTTAAAGTCTGGCAGCCTGTAGCCACAGACCTGTTACTTTTTTAAAAAAATACTGTCCTGCTTTTAGAAAGGCAGGTGTTAAAATACTAAAAATAAGCCACAGTAAATGTGGCCTATTTTTGTAGACAAATGTAGACAACAAGCTTACTGTATGTTCTAATTATTGTCCTTTTATTCAAATAACACATAAGGACTGCTGTCTATTGTTCTCCAAAGATGAAAGTCAAGGGCTTCCTCTAAACACTAGACTTGTCCAACTACCCATCAAAATTTAGTGATAATTTCTAACAGTCATTTCTAGATAAAGAAAATATGGATGCGAAGTGGACCTTTGAAGTCTTAGTAGACACTGGTAAAAGACAAATATCTAAGTTCCTTGGTGCTATAGAAATAACAAATGAGTTGGGCCTACCTGTAGATTATTGAGTGTCAAGTATTGCTGGTTTTAGCTCAGATTTAACTTTGCTTTTGAGATACTGAAACATATTTATTCAGAATCTGAGTATTTTTTCATCCCATTATGGATGCATACCTTGTTATTTGGAAATATTTGTAAAACTGCATTTTTCTTCATGAAAATATAAGTTGTATACATGTTCATAAAGCTCCCCTTTCCAAAGATATAATCATATATTATGCTTATGATTTGTTCTTCTAAAGTAAGGTCATGATGCAATCAGAGATCAATTACACGGCGTGAATAACAAATAGAAAAATCCACATGTTTGTAAAGGAACTGGCTTATTTCTCTGAATGCTGAAAAACATATGGAATTGAAAAAATAAGTATTTGGCAAATGAGTTGCAAACAGAAGGAATACATAAGCTTGCAAAAATGATATGCAGTGAGTATAGTAATCAGCTTTGGTCTTAAATATGTTTCATCCACTTAATTGTTCAAATGAAATACTGTGTCATTCCAAGGTTAGTTGCTTCCCTTTCCCTAGCTTCAGGGGGTTGACAGTATATGGAATAATGGTACTGAAGATACAGCAGGAATCAATTGCCTCTGCCTCCATCAGTTCTCTCAGTAGGTACAAGACACTCTTTCATTTTAAAAAATTACATAAATTACATCTCTCAGTGTGGTATCTTACGATTTTAGGTACCAAGAATGAAGTAAAGATTTTGGTTTATTTATCTTTCTTATTTAAATGGCACAGTCGTATAAAAATCTGCAATCCATAATCCAAATTCAACACCATTTTCCACCAAAAAAGCACAGGGAGAGACTGAATAGTAAATCAAAGCTTCATTTTGCTTTTTCTGTTTAGTACTTAATCCAATGAAGTTACCCTGATGTAACTGAGTGGTCTGCAAAGGTTGGCAATGCATACAAGAATGCATATAACAATAATACAATAAAAGAAAAAAAGGAAGACAGAATGAAAGAAAGGCAATGTGAAACAGGATAAAGTAAAAATGAAGCTTTTGGTATGAAAAATACTAGCTTACATTCTGGTGAGAGATGGAGCAGCTTTCTAGTCTCAGGAGTATGTGCGTGTTTGCACATAAAGGCATGGAGAAGTTAATTATTTTGGCTCTGGAGTAGCAGGAGCTCTAAGAAAGTGCAGGAAAGAATAAAATGATATAACAAAGAATAGATTTTAATTTCATTAAAAAATGATCCTGCTGGAAAATAGGTAATAAGGTTCTCTAGGAAAGAAGGGTGAATGAAAAAGGTGGGTAGCAGCATTTTATGCAAAAGAAATGCTGTTTGTTTTAATCTTGTTAGCACAGAGCCACAGGATTTGAAATTACATGTATCCAGGTAATAGTAGGGAACAGTGACATTGAAACAGGTAACTGAATCAATTTAGAAAACAGGATAAGTTATTCCTTAAACATCTGTATGGAATAAATGGAAAGAAAAACAGTGCTGTGAGGGAATTAGTTTTTGAAGATGCTCACTGTAACCATGAGTAAAATGCCATCAAGTTAAAGAACAGCTATCTACCCTAAAAAATATTGCACCCAGTCTAATAACTTACTGCGTTGGGAGGTGAGTTTGCCATTAATGAGATGTTGGTTTTTGTTCATGAAAAAATATTCTGGCTTGTTTTCATTCATTAGAGTAGAATTATAATTGTATGTGTATGTGAAAGTATGAAAAGGAAAAAGGTCAAAATGTGGAAATTACTTTTCAAAATTGTTGACTGCAAAATCATTGATACATTAAACGGCCAGTTTTGGATAACAGCTCAGCCTACTTTAGAGGTAACATGAAAGCATAAATTAGAAATAAAAACACGTGTAGTAATTAATGGAAAAAGACTACACTCCTGGAAGTTAATACCCATTAGAAAGTATTAAGTGTAGAAAACTGGAAATTACACTAAGTGTGTTAGGTAAAAGCCCATGTCTCAGAATACTCAGGATAAGGGGAATTTCCTTACTGCGTTATGAATAGAGTTATTGTGTAAATAGTATTGAACTATTTTTAGGAAAAGGTGCAGAAAATAAGGTGCTCAGAATTGAGAAATTTAGAAATTAGTAATTTATTCACATACCATGAAAAATATGGAGTGCTCCCCAGCTGGCATAGAAAGTTCTCTTCCAAGAGTCCTGGAAGAATTTGCTGAGGAGCTCTCTGGGCTACTGATGGTAACTTTAATGAGTTTGGGGACACAGGGAATTTAAGAGTACTGGAAGAGCGTAGGTGTTAGAGTACTAGTTTGAACAGAAAGGGGAAGCACCATTAACCAAGAAACTAGATTTTTATAAAAATCAGTGCTAGAGAGGATTTGAGAAGTCATTTAGCTCCCTCTGCCCCAAGGCAACGTCAGTTTATGTAGAAACCAGTGTTTAATATGTGTTAAAAGCCTCCTGTCGTGGAGATTCCCCAACTTCCCAATTAGTCTCAGCTATCCCTCTTCTCTACAACTGTAGGGGAAGTAAGGATTTTCCTGCAGTCTAACATAAAACTCTTTTTTCTGTAATTTAAATCCCTTCTTCCTTATTAACCATTAATAAAGAGAACAGATCATTCTCTTTGGCTTTAAACTGCCTTTGATACACTTGAGGACTGTGACTGGATAGCCCCTCTAATTTAACCTCCAAGGTTCGTGACTCCAGAGCAGTCAGGACTTTCCAGAGCACAGCCTTTCTAGAGATCTCAATGTTCCTATTGCTCTCTGGTGCTCTCTTGGCAAGTTATTCCTGTATTTCTCGAAGGAAGGCACTGAAAATCAGACACAGAACTCCCTTAGAAAAGGCTTACAAATGCTGAAGAGAGGGGAAGGATTGCTTTATGTTTTTCACTGGCCCTAATCCTATTTATTTATCTCAGTCACACAACACGGCTGATTCTTTGTTTGCTATGTGATTTGCTATGACCCCCCTATACTTTTCTGCAGAATTGCTATCTAGACAGGGGCTCCCAGTCCTTTATTACTGCAGCTCGTTAATCTTGCCTAAACCAGATAGCTGTGGCATGCAAAATAATGGAAATGTTGGAAAAGGACTTAGTTGATATATATAGAATGATGTCAGTTCATTTGTTTTATAGAAAACAGGCCTGATCAAAAAACAAACAAATCATTATTTTTTTCCCCCAGTTGATTACATGTTAATTGCCAAAGATAACTTGCATATTGCTTATCTCTTCTTTCCTTCTCCCTCAAGCAGACAAAACAGAGGTAAAATGTTTAGATTTTGTAAAGGATGACAAAATACCACAGAGTATTCTGACAGTAGAAAGCTTCTGAAAATAGGAAGTGGATTTAGTAAATGGGGGTCTAAGAAACCGTGAAGTATTTTTCAGTGACTGGTAAATCGCAGAACTGGAGATGTTCTGTATGCAGCATTCAAAATTCTGACTGGTCAACATTGTTCATTAGTAACATGGGAATAAAGTCAGTAGCTGACAAAAGAGTAGCAGAGTGCTAAGTAAATAAAGAGGATGTGCAGACAGAAACCAGCCTGTATCACTTAGTAAAGGTCAGCCCTTAAAGGTAAAATGTATTTTAATATAAACAAATGGATTTTTGTATATTCAAGAAGAAAAATGCAACCTGAATTGAAAAATAATGGTGAAAAGGAGCGATTCAGCAAAGGACAGTGATCTTGATAGATTAGTAGCTGCCTATGAGTGCTGTGCTGCCATAAAAAATGGGCTGATGTGGCCTGGGATATATAAACAGGATATGAAAATTGGGAAGGTCCTTTATCTTAATGAGAATTGTTAGAAGGAATGACTTCAGAATACTTTAGGTGATCCTTGTTTCAAAAAATGAAAGAAAAAAAAGGCCATCAAAATTGAAAGTGAGTGCAGTCACTTCAGAAGAGAGCTGTAACAACTGTCTTGGGGACTGGAAGTGAGAGACTTGAGAAGCTCAGGGTGTTCATCTTCTAAACGTGAACTGATTACAGTTGATAAGTAAGTTCTCAGAGCAAAAAAATCGTGCCAGTTTTGCCTGTCTCAGGATATCATCAGTCATAACTGCCCTACTGGAAGACAGTGAAACTTTCCATCTGCTGTTTGTGCATCTTTTACCCTGCACAGCAGAGAGATCCTGCATCCGTGAGCCTGGCATTGGCTTGCTGGCCAACCTAGCCAGCAGACAGCTAGGGCAAGCATGCTGCCAGGCCAAGCAGGTTGTTACAACACGCCTAGACAAAAAAAAAAAAAAAAAAAAAAAAAAAAAAGTGCTATTATGCCCAGTGTAGAGGTAATGGTGAAATATATTAGTCTACAATGAGTGGGAGGTCAGCCTAGGTGATTTGATTGCCTATTCTGATGTCAGACTATGAATCCATGAAGTAATTTGGCTGAAATCCTTAATGCTTTTAAAACTCTTAGGTCAGACTGTCTGCAGCTGTGTGAAGAAAGGAGAAAAGAAATGGGTGACATGAATGTTCGGAAGGCTTTTTCCTTTGTTGTACAGACAAGATTGTGGAGTTCATCTTCAGAGCAGTATTTTGGAATCAGAATTGAAATTCCACGCTGCCAGTCCTCAGAGCTCTGATCATCATAATTTTAAATAAAGCAGTTCCCTCAGGACTGGGCAAAACTTCTAAAAAGATTAATTTCAATTGTAAAGTCTAATAATAGCAATGTAAGATATGTCAAAAAAAAAAAAAAAAGAAAAAAAAGAAAAAAAAAGAAAATGGAGTTAATTACGGTATAATGAGTTATAATGGTGATAGATAGATATTCCTTAATATCTATTAAGGAATGTACTAGAAAACAAAGCCGAACACTTTTAACTTCTATGTATGAACTATGCAGTTAACTAAAACAATAGGTTTATAGCTATATGTTTAAGTCAGTACATTATCATTGCCCAAGTGACAGCATTTCTGGCTTAGTTGGTTAAGGAAAGACATGCAAGTGCTAAATCTAAGTTCTTTTTATTGAGAGAGATTTCTTAAAGGTTCTTCATTTTGAATTGGGACACGCGTTACTTAATGGCAGAACTATGATCTTTTGTTCTTGTTCACTCTGCAAGTTTTACAGTCTGCATCACCTCAAAGATATGGCTCCTGCAGATGGAGGTTAGTGTCAGAAATGTCAATAACATTGCTTAGTTGCAACCAATTTATTTATAGGTGTTTTTTTCATAAATATTAATTTTGGTAGTTCCAGACATCCACTTATGCTGGCAGCTAGTGGCTTGTCCATAATGACCTCTTTGCATGAGGTCTCATTTAAGGGGAATGGGATGTTTTAAGGCAGAGAAAGAAGCATAAGCAAGTAGGCATGGGGACAAGGGTCAGTAAATATAGCTTCCTGGTTCCATTAACTTTTTGGAGAATGTTCTTACTTGAAACATCATGTGTAGTGTCTACCGTCTCTTTTCAGTCCCTGTGCATGTGTATTTCCAGTTCCTTAGAAACTGCAACCATTCTACAGCCAGCAGAGAAGCGTTCATTCCTGTATGTAATTCAGATGTATACATGCAAGCATTCCTCTTAGTCTGGATTTTTTTTGGCAGAGTGAATTTTCTGCCAAGGAGCTGTGAGTTGCAAGCTTCTTGGCAGTGCAAATTTGTCTGCCATCAGGTCTGTGCTGCTGGGGATAGACTGTTTCTTAATTACCTCATTTAAAGCTAGCTCGGGTATCTTTCCCACAATGAAGTCTATCGTGTAGATACCTCCAAATCACTGAAGTGTGTGAGGATTTTATTACTTTATCTGTGTCCTCATTTGTATAGCAGCTCCTGTTGATTTCGCTGCTTTACAGGGGTTTGTATTTCTTTGTCATAAATTTACTGTTTACTTGATCTGCCACCATTTGCACATTTTTGATTGGTAATTCTTTAATGTCTTTTGATAGAAATCCTGTTGCAATGGCAGCCTTAATTTTAATCATCTTCGTTTCTGACTTTTAAAGTGCTGCCATTCTAGTTATGGTTATTTGCTGTTTGGTTGTTTGAATTCTCCAGTTTGAGGTTCTAGCTGATTTGGTGCCTATAAGTGTGCATATGTGACCATAAAAGATGCTTAGTAGGTAAAAATATATCAAAAATAGTATTTAGCAAACTCAGTTATTTGATGGGGATCATTTTGTGAATATATACATAAAATATTAGAACATGGTTCACGTACATTTAAATTTAGCATACTTTCAGTGATGAATTCACTCCAGTTTTTAATTTTTTTAATATATAGCTTTGAGCTTTCAGGTAGTACTTGATTAATTCAGGCAAGGAATTAATTAATTTAACTTCCATTGAAGAAACAAATTAGTTTTCCTTCCTGTATTTGAGTTCTTGTTCCTTCGAAGTATTAGTTTTGAATACCTCAATATTTTTTAAATCACTGCCCTGCTACCACAAAAATCATGAAAGCGAAACAACATATTTTACCCTGACACTGATTGCAAGAGTCAATTTCTGCCTGCAGGTCCATAGGTTTTGCAGTAACTTCCAGTGTTTTTTATTTATTTAATTATGTATGAAATAATTAAAATCTCATCATAATATTACTTGATAAATAGCAAGATAGAATCTCAGCTGAGAAGCAAATATATTTATAAATTGCCCGTGCTGTCTGGGTTTGCTTGAGAGACAGCGAGGAAGACACAGAGAAAAGAAAACAAACTCTTAAGATGAACTGAAATATTCTCAGAAACCAGCTGAGTACTTGGGACTTGGGCTTGTCTATGAAAAGGAAATGTCAAAATCCACTGGCTTAAGTTTTTTTGGAGGTGACAGATCCCCAGTACATTGTTGCTTGGAGGGTGATGGAGGAAGCTGATGCTTCACCAGCCAAATGTGAAGAGGCTATTCTGACTCTGGAACAAGAGTTTGGTAGCCTGATGTAAACAGCAAATACTACAACAACTGTAAATCACAGCTTTGTAAGTAATCAGCAGGAGCAATGGTCTCAGTAGGGACAGGGATTCCATTTTTTGGAAATAAAAGGGCATGTAAAATAAAAGGCTGAATTTATCTTTGAGTTATTCACAAGGCTTCATAAATGGGTGAAGCATTGAAGAAGCAGGGGGTAGAACCTTCCCCTTTGTGGAATATTCTTTTTAAAATGCAACTTATTTCTTCAGAGGAATCATTACAAATTTAGTTAATGTTGAGCTTTTTACCTGACTGTAGATTTGCTGATAAGGCTACTTCAGTATGAAGTTACAAGTCAACATACAGCCAAATACAGAACTCTAACTGCTACTAATACAAGAGACAAAGGGAGGTGTTAGGCCAAGTTTCATCTAAGAAGCTGGCAAGTCCTAACGGTTTGCATGCTGATGTATCTATTCCATAAGGCAAAAAAAAGAAAAAACATGACCTGACATCTACTCATAATGATGTAAATGCTTTATAGAAACACTATAGATAGCTGTAGAGTTTATTGTCTGAATAATCAATGTGCAGATAAGAGGTGGAAGATAATGTGCAACAGCATAAAACCCAAAATGTATGCAAAGTGGTATCATGTTCCAAACTACTAGCTTAATTTTTCTCCATCATTTAACTATCAGAAGGAGAATGGGATTTGTGGCCTGTAAGGAGGAACTGAGCCTTCAAAACATAGTAACTTGACAATTAAAATCAACTGCACTATGCCATACTTAATTTTATGTTAAGTCGTAATTTACATTTTTTAAATTAGATTAGAGGGTCAGATTAAACAATTCCATTAGAGGGCAGTAGTACACGTAGGTATGATGTCTCATGTACTACATATTTAGTTTGCATCCAGCTTCTTTCTTGCTATGAGCTGTGTTCTGTATAATTTTTGCATTCTTACTGACAGGAGAAAAATGATGATAGTGTAATTTAACATATTAGAATAGTGCAGAAATATTTTGTAATATACAATCATGCACATTGTCATATATTAAAAAAACAAATATGGCAGATCTGCAAAATAATTGTAACAACTTTCAGCATTGTGATATTCCAGCTAAAATACCCACTCTAAAGTTGTTAGTCTTTCTGTTCTGAATTATACAATTTGTGTATTGTATAACTTGCATTTATTTCTTGCAAGTTTTTTTTTTTTAGTTTTGTTTTGTTTTTCCAGATATCTGTCCTTTGAAGATGTTTTTCCTTATTTTCCTAGCTTTAATGCTCAAGTCCACATGCAGACTTTCTAGATTTCCAGGCAAAGGATTGCAAAATCATGCTTGCTTATTCAGGCGCCATTTAATGATGAGGCATCAGTAATGTGTTGTGATTTGGCAATGGTTTCGGCAAGAGATTTAGTTTCTGTATGAGTGATATTTTCTGAGACGCATACTAATGAAATGTAAACCTCAAAAGCTTAAATGTTTTTATTTTGTTGGAGTATTCATACTCCAATGTTTTCATTAAAGCTTTAATATTAAAGCTTTAATAGCTTTAAGCAGATGTACCTGGCTGATATGTCTAGTTCAGTTCATATTAGTTTATACTTTGCTATACTTTATACTTGTATATGTCTAATCAAAACACCACCGCAAACATATCATTTCTTTTTCCACTTTCAGTTGTGTTGCTTGATACTACAGCTGCCCTTGGAGAACTAGGATGGAAAACATTTCCTTTAAATGGGGTAAGTCACTCACCGTTTTGGCTTTATTGTCTTGAACTTGGCATTCCAACAGTACTAAAGTGAATGACTATAGTTACTGAGTGAATATTCTTGTAGTGTGGACTCACAGGAAAGATACTAGTTGTTCTCAGGACTGGAGCAGCCTGTGTTGTAATAACAGGAAGAACAGATGCAAGAATGACATGAGTACACATTACTATGCCTTTCTCTGGCTGTTCTGCTTAGGAATCTATCCCATTTAAAAATCTAATTCTAACATAAAGTTATATATTAAAAATTCTTATTTTGGAGTATGTGTTTATGAATACATTTTTGTGAATTAAAAGGAAAAACAAGTTTTGATTTTGTAACATGATTGAAGTGGGGATTAATATGGATTTTAGCATCTGGTAAAATGGTATCAGGTTTGCTAAATCAGGAAAACATTACAAATATGTTAATGCCATTAAGCCAGTAGAAACATGTAGGGAAAATATTTAAATAGTGTTTTTTTTTTTTGTTTGTTTTTTGTTTTGTTTTGTTTTGTTTTTTTTCCTCCACTTACTGTTCTAGGTAAAAGTTCACTATTCCAGTTTAATATTTCACACAGTTTCACTGTGCTACTAGTAAAGATTGTCAGGCACTTGACATTGTGTTCAGGGCCTCAGAGAGCTGCAGGTACGTGGTATATTTGGAGGTGGTATGGCTAGATGATGGTGGGGAAGAGGTGCATTTTTGCTTTTTGAAGTACAGCCATCAGTGCTTTGCCAGGGGTTATGCAGTCTGTGTCCTCCTTCCACCCAGTTGGTGCACTTAACAGAACATCAGAGGTATTTGAAGTTTGACTTTTTAATTAAGATATATGCTGCATAATGAGCTCAGAAAGTTCCATTTTTCTGAGTGAGGAATCTTGTTTCATTTTTAATTATTTTATTTCTTGTGATCCATTCCAGGAAGTAGGAATTGTCTATCCTTAGCACCTTAATAATCCATTTTCATAAAATACCTTCTGTGTCTTTGCCTTCAGGGATTTCAAGCAATGTTACATTTCTTAATCTCAGCCGATTCTCATCCTTATGGTGTATTCTTTTTCAGGGTTTTTCAGACCATTGTATTCCTAGACACATTTCAGTCTGTTATAGATACTTCTGTATTTTTCATTTTGTATGCAGTCTCATGCAGTCTACATTATAATTCTGAAAGTTTTTTCCTTCAGAACTCCTAGACAAAGCAAATATTGTCATATATTAAATTCCTCACTGTGTTTTTGCATTATTTGCTCTAGAATAGAAAAATAATAATAATGTCATATATGTGATGAGAAAATATAGCAAAGAATTTTTGCTCTCGTTTTGTGGTAAGTCCCGCTGGATTGGACAAGGAAGCTGGCATTTGGAAAGCAGACAGGATATAATTTCAGTTTTTTTGTAAATTCTTAAAAGCTTCAGTTACTCCAATGACAATAACCACAATATAGAATCATAAAAAGGCAATAAAAGTTGATTTAAAATGTAGCCATTACAAAATATCTCTTTTGGTTGGTCATTCCTATCCTTAACTTTACTTTTGCACCATGTTGAGGTTTTCAGGGAAACTGCCTTTGCTGCATGTTAAGAACAGGCAGCACATACTAGAATACGAGGTGCTTACCTTTGAGGCAGTAGTTGGGATTCAATTAATAGAGAATTTCCCAATAAATAAAATTCATTAAAAATTTCATTAAGAAAAAAAGTAGCTAGAGTAAATATGTGGGAGCAAAGTGGTCTGTAGAATGAGGAAAACATACAGAGTAAGGCTTACTGGGACATTTAATATAAAAATCTAGTGAAAATGGTAAGGTAAGAACTAGATAAATGCAGTATGGAGAGATGGAGAGGTAGTAACTGTGAACTTGGAAAAAAGATGTGTCTAAACTGTGCATTAATTAATGTAAGCTGTAGATTGGATAAAGGTTCATGAGCACCTCAGCAAAGAAACTTTGCAACAGATTTTGGGGAGTTGCACAGATGAGAGGAATACGTGATTTGGGGAAGAAGCATGAGCACTTTAGGAAAGAGACTGTAAGCCATTGGTCACATGCAGCAGCAGATGACTGGATATGCTGAAAAATTAGGTCCTCCATTTCTCACACAGTCACGGAGGAAAATATCTTGGGTCAGTGTACTGGGCCTGTAAAGTCTGTTGTGAGCACTCAGAGGTAGTGGCAATGCTGGACCTCTGCAGAAAGAAGGAACATACAACAAAGCCAAATAAATAATGGAAACAAATGAATTCTATGAAATTAGACTTTCCTCACTGAGAGTTATGCCAAAGTGCTGATTAAAATCAATGTTTGCTGATTTTTCTGGGTTAGTCTCATTCTGACAAACTTCATTAAAATATAGCAAATGTACTTGTTTTGGGTAGTTGATCATAGTAAAGAATTGCATACAAGTATTAAAATATGCAGCATTGCCTATAAAATATTACATATACTAAAATTAAAAACTAAAGTGGAATATATTTCTAAACTATTTCTATTTAAATTATTCTGGGATCCTGTACCTTATGTGAAGGTGAGAAGATTATTGAGTTTACAAATGTTCAGGTATTGACAGAATATTAGATGTATATGCTTCTTCATGTCAATTTTGTATGTGGTCTATGAAACAAAAAGCCAATATTTGTGTTACTTGTTACCTGATTCTTTTCAAAACTTAAGGTAAAATTTAAGGTGACAAGGTCACCCAATTGGTGGATGAAGGGAAGGCAGTGGACGTAATCTTTCTGGAATTCAATAAGGCCTTTGATACAGTCCCCCATGGTATTCTTCTGGACAAATTGTCCAGCTGTTAGATAATCAGGTTCACACGACACCAGATGATGACCTGGCAGCCAAGAGGGCAAACCGTATTTTAGGATGCATTGAATACAGCACAGCCAGCTGGTCAAAAGAGGTAATTTGCTCACTATATTTAGCCTTGGTGCAGCCTCACCTTGAACATTGCATGTAGTTCTGGGCCCCATGATATAAAAAGGATCAAGCATCCTTCAAGCATCCAGAGGAGTGCAATAAAACCGGTAAAAAAGCTAGAAGGCATGTCCCATGAGGAAAGGTTGAGGACTTCTGGGTTGTCTAATGTGGAGAAGAGAACACTCAGACGCAGCCTCATTGCTCTCTACAACATCCTAAGAAGGAGAAGCGTAGAGTGAGGTACCAGTCTCTGCTCCCTGGTCACTGATGACAGGATGCAAGGGAGCGGCACGAAGCTGTACCAGGAGTTTAAGGAAAAAATTCCTTACTGTGAGAGTGGTCAAACACTGGAACAGGCTTTCTAGACAGGTGGTTGATGCCCCGTGCCTGTCAGTGTTCAAGAGACATTTGGGTAATGCCCTTAACAATATGCTTTAAATTTGTTTATGCCTGAAGAGGTCAGACAGTTGGACTAGATGATCTTTGAAGGTCCCTTGTATTTGAACTATCCTGTCCTGTCCTGTCCTATCCTATCCTATCGTTTTCCTGAAGAGTGACTGTTTTAGGTTTGCTTGTTCTTTTGATACAGACTTTTGTTCAGATACTGTGTAAATTGTACATGCTATTTTAATCAACCATTTTTTCAAAAAGTAAGAGTGAGTGCCATGTTTATGTGTGCAACAAAAAAGTCCTTGACATATAGTTATAAAGCTACTCTGACTTTAGAACATTTTTGGCGGTAAAGGATTGGGATGATGCTGTTCTTGAGACTGACATTAAAAGCAGTCATTAATTTATGGGCATACTCAGTCACAAAGAATGTTTCCATTAAATTAAATAGCAATTGAAATATTAATGTTTGTAAAATTGTGTAATATTGAGTATGCCTCAGCGATTTTAAACTAACAGGCTAGGGTGAAGTGGAAGAAAAAATTAGAAGTAGGTATTTTTCTGAAATTTGCAGAACCTTAACCTTCACCTCCCAGTTTTTCTATTTATAGTATAGTCATAATGCAAAAAAAGGTTGTAAGCTTTCAGCAGTTTTGGTAACCTCCAGAGACACATACCTAAGCAAGCAAAGATACAACACAGTGTTTTTTTTTTCATGTGGCATTTGTATGCAGTGCCATCATTTAGCTGCAACAATGAGTCATGCTCAACTGCGTTATCCATTCTTTAGTAATACAATATGTAATTTTACTATTTCATTTTCTTCCCAGTTGTTTGTACAACGTTTCTCAAGTTCGAGAATACAGTACTTTCTCTTGCAAATGTATTTTCTTTATTTGCTTGTCAGATTTTTTTCCTTTTATTTTGATTGGGTAATAAATTAAGTGCTTAGAGATACAAAAATGGAGCGTAAAACATTCATATCCTTGAGGTCAATAGAATCAGCTTTTGTTGATTGAGTTCAAGTTTAGCATCTCAGTGCCGGGCTGTATAAAAATTCTGCGTTAATAATGAACCATCTGATACTTACTCCATTCATTGGTCTGTGCTTCAGAATGAAAATAGAACTTTACTCATCTGTTACACCATAACCTTGAAAATGCAGAAGTTTTACCTGGATTTATACAAAAAAAAAATGGAAAGGAACCCCCTTATAGGTTTAAAAAGAGGTTTTGAGTGTGAGCAAGTGGACAGGCCAGTTGAGCTCTTATGAACCATTATCTGTGGTTACAGCTAGAGTCAATTCACTGAACCGAATTATATTTGTTAGATTTTTTCACTGCTGTATGTGGTGCTGTGATTCTTAGAAGGTCTTTTTTTTTTTTTTTTTTTCCTATGGGATTAAACACTTATTCATCAAGTAATACCATTTTGAAATTTAAGAAGGAAAGGAAAAAACTTGAAAGCCTAACTGAAATGTAGCGATCCTCAACCTTCACTTATCCATTAGTAGTAATGCTAATAAGCTAATGTGCCTTGGACAACTCCAGGTTTGGTCTGTTTGTTTGTTTTTCCTTTCTGACTTAAATTTATTTATCTAATTTTAGTTTCCCACTGCATTAAGCAATGTAACAGAATTTTGTGAATAAAATCTGCTTGTGAGCTGTGGATTGAAGAGCACTGCCATAAGGGTCTGTCTATTGCTGATAAACTTCTACCATAAATAATTCTACTTAAATCTAAGAACTCATTTTGCATGAGTTAAATCTAATTGGCAAGTGGTAATTTGGAACAAAGTGTTCTTATTGGAAGAAGAAAATTAATAATGAAGAATTTCTTTGCTTCTAACGTCAATATAACTTTACACTTCCATGTAGGCACTTCATAAACTCCAAAAATATTTTAAATGTAGTACAAAAGAAGGGCAAGGTGACTCATAACACAAGGCTATGAGAGATTATTTACATGTGGAAGGGGCTTGCAGAAGCTACCTTGACTTATCATTGCAGGGAAACTGTATAGCCTCAGCAGTAAAGAGCCTACTAGAAGTTTCCTACATTATTTGACAACTGTGTAAATGATAAAACTATTTTAATCCCAGTTCCTGTAGTTATCTGAACAACTTCCTTGTAATTTTTTAAATTGATTTATCCATGGAAGTCTATTTTAAATATCTCCTTTCTTTGGATGATCATTTAAGATTTTGAATAACTGTCACTAATATGCAGTTTTATGTTTTTTTTTTTTTTTTTTGTTGTTGTTGTTGTTGTTTTTTTCTGTTCTGAATTTGTTGAGACTGAACTCATCAAAGTACTGGTACTTTTTTCCCCCTACCAGACTGATTATTTTACCCTTTGTTAAAATAATTGTTTTAATTTCTATGTATCTGTCTACAATTCACTTTTAGCTCCTTCTAAAGTAATTAGAAGACATTGCTAGGGTTTATGGTGACATGCTCTTGAACAGCTTACTAGTATTTGTCATATCACTACTTATTTGCTAATCATTTAAAAAATAATAATAATAATAAAAAAGTTTGTAATCAGAGCTGATACAGAAGATTTCCAGTGCTAACCGCAAAACACTTCTTTCAGTGTAGCTGCATCCACTCTTCTTTATTTGTTAACAGTTAGCTCTTATGGTGATTGGGCCAGTATTTTTTTGGAGCATTCTTATTCTTACTCAGGATTTCTAACTATCAATTTTCTTAGATGGACTAATTATTTTTTAGAATATTATGAATTTCCTTTGAAGTCACATAAACACTCTTAAACAGAGAGAAGCTTCGGCCCTTTCCTTTATTTAAATTACCAATAAACAAAGCAACTGGCAGAAAAAGTAACACTCTCCAGTATGAAGTCTTTGCATGCATAAAAAGTAGAAAACCGTGTAGGAAGTCAAGTTAACTTAAAGAAAAGCTAAAAGAAGACTTAAAGAAAAGCTGAAAAAGAAAAAGACTTTACTGTGGGAAGTGATAATACAAATAACAGGTTCAGCTTGAGGCTCAACAAAGTATATTATATGGGGATATAACGTGGGAAAATAAGAAATGTTGAAGTGCTAAGAAAGTATTAAAAAATGAAACCCGAGCAAGTATCTGAAATATAAGACTTAACCTGTTTATAATGAAATCCTTAACGCAAACAGTAAGTGAGGTTAGTGCATTAAACATGCTCAGGCAGCAGTATAGCATTGTAAGAAAAAGATAGGGAGATATGGTGATACCCAGTACCCACAATTTAGTTCTGCATTTCATGTTATCTTGTTATCTACAAGCAGAAGAGAACTACATGGTACTAAAACAGAGCACCAAATAAATGGTACAGATTATAGCATGAAAGAAATGCAAAGTATCCTAACTGTAGTTGGCAGTTGCTTGGATTTGTCTATGAAATAGAAACCAGATGAGTTATCTGTATTTGTAAACAGATATATTTACATATCCACTTGGTGACATCAATATTGATTTTAAGGACAACTTTGATTTGCAAATTTCATGTAGCATTGTGAATTATAATATCATCAACACTTTCAGTCTTCACTTTTAATACTGTAACTATTAGAACACAAAGATATTTAAATTCTTTATGACCAGAAAGAACAATTTATCAGTTCACCCTTATATCAGAGTGTGGAAGATTTCATGCATTGTCATTATGTTAACCCTGTAACAAGAATTTCACAGAAGCATATATTTTTAAAAGACATCAAGAAGCTTTCATTGGTACTTTATTCCATTAATTAATTAGATCATTGTTGTTTTTTGTTTGTTTGTTTAAAAAAAGGTTCCTAGTGTTTATTCTTCCTTCTTAGCTTAATATTGTATATAAGCAAATGAAGTCCTTCATTGCTCCTCCTCCTGTTCTCCAAAATTCAAATTAGTCTGTGACTCTTTTTTTCAAAAGCATGGACAAAATTATGCAGTATTTTACAGTCAATTTCATTATTTTCTACAGTTACAAACTGTCACGTCACTTTTCTTTACTGTTCTTCTGTTTAAACATCAGAGTGTTCCCATTAGGCTTTCTCTTTATAGTAATAATATTAGGAGCTCATGATCTTCACCATGACTCGCAGTTGTCTTCCAGAACTGCTGTTTCATAACAACTAGTAATCTATTCATTAGGTATAAGTGGTATTTCCACTCCTAGGTATGTAAATATACATCATCTTTGAATGAGTTTTCCTGACCAAAATATTTATATCAACCTGTATGAATTTGTTTTCTAAATATTTACCCAGAAACTTACCTTTGAATAGTCTCATTAGAAAAAAAACAGAATAATGTTTATATATATATTATATATATATTATAATATATATTATATTATATATACGATGCTAAGTAACTGTATGATATATAGTCATACTTCTTAGCCTCTGTAGTCTGTGCATGAATATTGTAAAATACTTTTAATAGTATATTGTGTGATACCAATTTAACAGCATTTTGGGGCTGATTTGTGTGGTGAATAAGACAGTCTAGGTAATTTAGAACTGTAATTAAGAAATTTGATTGTATTTGTCAGTTCCTAGTCTGACAAGGGAGTGTGGTTGGAGAACTGTGACTTAGTGAACAAGACATCATAGTTCAAAACATCATTGCTTCTTTAATGGCATGCTGTGGTGGGTTGACCCCATGGCAGCTGAATCCTCATTCCCAACCAGCAGGATGGGGAGAGAATTGGAAGGGTGAAAGTGAGAAAAATGCATGGGTCGAGATAAAGACACTTTAGCGGGGGGGGAGATGCAAAGGCAATCACTCACCGCCTCCTATCAGCAGACTGATGTGCAGCTGGAATCTGAGACTGCTTTGAAGAAAATTCACCCCCATTTTTATTGCTGAGCATGATGTTATATGGAATGTGATATCCCTTTGGTCAGCTGGGGACAGCTTCCAACCTCTTGCCCACCCCTAGCCTACTCCTTGAGGGTGCAGAGTAAGCAATACAGAAGACATTGATGCTGTGCAAGCACTGTTCAGCAATAATTAAAACACTGGTGTGTTATCAACACTGTTTTGGTCACCAATCTAAAACACATCACCATACAGGTAGCTATGAAGAAAATTAACTACATCCCTGCCAGATCCAGTACACATACTTAATTTTGAAGTTCTGTGAAAGTCAATGGGAAATGAAATGCCAATACCATGAAAGACTCACATTCTGAAGGTGTGTTATTCCAAGTCAATAGCTTTGAGCAGTTCATAAAACAGAGAATTACATCCATGTAGACAGATGTTGCAGCAGTAGCAAGAAGCAGAACTATAACTAGGAATTGAGGATATTTCTGAGAAGAAACAATGCATCCAAAAGAGTATTTTTTTCCCTCTCTTAGAGCAGTCCAACTGTAACATGTAGTTATACCTATGAAAGCTCAGCAGCCAGATTTCAGAGGTGTCACCGAGACAATGATCTTAATTACAAGTTTAATAGAAGTTAGGGATTTAGTTGTTAGAACATTTAACAGAGATGAAGGAAAAGAAAGAAGCTATTCAGATTTTCACACAATATGGAGAATTTACAGAGATGACACTAAGAAAAAATATTTAAAAATGCTTAGTTGAGCTGTAATTTGGACATCATCAGACCCATGCTCCTGCCACACCTTATTTAGAATCTTTTTTGAAGTTTGAGGCACGCTGTATAAGGAAAGAGGTGAGATGAAGGTCATTTTTCTTGAAATTAATATCCATCTGCAGGGATTTAATGATTATGCACATCCCAGATCTAGTTAACTGTCTAAGAAAGATTTTCTGGAGGACTTACTGTTTCTAATCTGAGGTGATTTGCCTTTGAAAGTCAACTTTCATGTTTCATTTAAGAACACCTCTTAGAACATAAAAGGTTTTCCTGAAGACTGTATGTCCCTGTGACTACCAACGTCCAAGTAATTTGACACATGCCTAAGTTTTTTGTTTTACCTGTATTTCCTGTTAGAGTGTCAAAAATCTTAATTTGTGTGCATACATAACCTGAAAACCCTAGCTGTAAGTGCTGGGGATTTGAGTACCTATTGGATGGATGCACAGTTACGAGAGCATGTCGCATCTATAATGGTTAAATTCACAAAATATGTGAAGAAGAGATATTATTTATCATCCTGTTCTTTTTTCTTTTTCTTTTGTTCATACACTTGGGCAGTATTTTGATTAATTTTCATCTGGTTTTGTGTGAAACGTCTAATTACAGATTCCACAGATGATAGCTATTGGCAAAACATAGTCATATTCTTTTTTGGGTATTGCAAACACATTGGGACCTATTTGTGTTTGCCACTGTGAAGTCACAGATCTAAAGCATTCATAGCCTAAATGATGAGATATAATTAGCTGTAAATTATATATATATATATATATATATAAAAATATATATATATATATATAT